>NC_092088.1:10515048-10635048 GCF_045679555.1 Salvelinus alpinus | reverse complement strand
GCCAAAACCTAGGAAGAAACCTAGAGAGGAACCAGGCTATGAGGGGTGGCCAGTCCTCTTCTGGCTGTGCCGGGTGGAGATTATAACAGAACTATGCCAAGATGTTCAAAATGTTCATAAAGTGACAAGCATGGTCAAATAATAATCATGAATAATTTTCAGTTGGCTTTTCATAGCCGATCATTAAGAGTTGAAAATAGCAGGTCTGGGACAGGTGGCGGTTCCATAACCGCAGGCAGAACAGTTGAAACTGGAATAGCAGCAAGGACAGGTGGACTGGGGACAGCAAGGAGTCATCGTGCCCGGCAGTCCTGACGTATGGTCCTAGGGCTCAGGTCCTCCGAGAGAGAGAAAGAAAGAAGGAGAGAATTAGAGAGAGCCAAGATTTTCAAAATGTTCATAAATGACAAGCATGGTCAAATAATAATCAGGAATAAATGTCAGTTGGCTTTTCATAGCCGATCATTAAGAGTTGAAAACAGCAGGTCTGGGACAGGTAGGGGTTCCATAACCGCAGGCAGAACAGTTGAAACTGGAATAGAAGCAAGGCCAGGCGGACTGGGGACAGGAAGGAGTCATCATGCCCGGTTTGCCGTGACGTATGGTCCTAGGGCTCAGGTTCTCCGAGAGAGAGAAAGAAAGAGAGAACGAGAGAATTAGAGAGAGCATACTTAAATTCACACAGGACACTGGATAAGATAGGAGAAGTACTCCAGGTATAACCAACTGACCCTAGCCCCCCGACACATAAACTACTGCAGCATAAATACTGGAGGCTGAGACAGGAGGGGTCAGGAGACACTGTGGACCCATCAGAAGAAACCCCCGGACAGGGCCAAACAGGAAGGATATAACCCCACCCACTTTGCCAAAGCACAGCCCCCACACCACTAGAGGGATATCTTCAACCACCAACTTACAATCTTGAGACAAGGCCGAGTATAGCCCACAAAGATCTCCACCACAGCACAAACCAAGGGGGGGCGCCAACCCAGACAGGAAGATAACGTCAGTAACTCAACCCACTCAAGTGACGCACCCCTCCCAGGGACGGCATGAACCCTGTAGCAGACCATTCCCTACTCTGTAGCAGACCATTCCCTACCCTGTAGCACACACACACACGGAGAGAGAAACATAGGGTGAATTTCAATAGTCTAAAGAGGTTTTCTCTCCATGTTTCTGCTACTGATATGAACACGACAAAGGAAATAAGTATTGGAGATGAAGTCATGGTTTATTGAGATGCGCCCACACTTTCTGCTTACATTAAAACACAATCAAATGAAACACAAAGACACTCCTATCCATCTATCTATCATTTCACCCAGTAAAAGGAAGTTTACCTGTGCAGTTATTTCCCCTGTCTCCTTTCCTCTTCTCTTCAGGCTGTCTACGGTGGGCAGGCTCTGCGCTACAGTCAATAAACCTTCTTAGCATATAAATGCAGTGTAAATGGGGAAATAAAGTGTAGCACATTGGTACACCAAGAGAGACTGTTTTATCCCATAACTTAGATGGACGTAGTTACTGTAAGGAGACGGCTGGGTTGCTCGTCACAGTGCCCCCCCCCCTCCCCTCATTAATTAACAATTCAGCCGGCTAAAAGTGTTAAGGACTGTGAGTGGAATACGCTTAGAGTTGGAGAGTAATCTGGAGTCCTCGAATACCACCATACTTCACTGAAATATCTGTGAATCAATTCTCATCCTCTGAAGCTTTGAGGGGTTGGAGAGTGAATTATACTGAACAGAAATATAAACGCAACATGCAACAATTTCAACGATTTTACTGAGTTACAGATCATATAAAGGAAAATCGGCCAATTTAAATAAATTCATTAGGCCCTAATCTATGGATTTCACGACTGGGCAGGGCGCACAGTCATGGGTGGGCCTGGGAGGGCATAGGCCCACTAACTGGGGAGCCAGGCTCAGCCAATCAGAGTGAGTTTTTCCCCACAAAATGGCTTTATTACAGACAGAAATACTCCTCAGTTTCATCAGTTGTCTGGGTGGTTGGTCTCAGACAATCCCACAGGGGAAGAAACCGGATGTGGAGGTCCTGGGCTGGCGTGGTTACACATGGTCTGCGGATGTGAGGCAGTTTAGACGACCTGCCAAATTCAGTCAAACTAATTCTCTGGCAACAGCTCTGGTGGACTTTCCTGCAGTCAACAAGTCAATTGCACACTCCCTCAAAACTGTGCCATTGTGCTCTGTGACAAAACTGCACATTTTAGAGTGGCCTTTAATTGTCCCCAGCACAAGGTGAACTTGTGTAATGATCATGTTGTTTAATCAGCATCTTGATATGCCACACCTGTCAGGTGGATGGCTCATCTTGGCAAAGGAGAAATTCTCACTAACAGGGATGTAAACAAATGTGTGCACAACATTTTAGAGAAGTAAGCTTTTTGTGCAAATGGAAACATTTTGGAATCTTTTATTTCAACTCATGAAACATGGGACCAACACTTTACATGTTGCGTTTAGATTTTGGTTTAGTATAGCTTTTACACCAGTGATAAAAGTATACCATTTTTTATGTAGCAATCTATTTTACACTTTGACTCACTTATTCTCTATAACCAGGTGAGAATTATGGGTCCCAAACGTTTGAATGATTAGACACATATTCTCACAACCATATGAATCATTCAACCATACTGGTCCTGGAACTTTGTCCCTCCGAAGGCCCAGACAGAAACAAAGACAGAGTCTGTGGAGTTCCTTAGGGCAGTCTGGAGGGGCGTTCCGGGGTCAACAGACACTCCAACAGGTGGCACAGTATCTGAACCGTACTCTGCTCCGGGACTGGAATGATCTTCTTAAGACCAGGCACCACACCCTGGACCACCACCCCCTGGAGCACCACACCCTGGAGCACCACACCCTGGAGCACCACACCCTGGAGCACCACACCCTGGAGCACCACACTCTGGAGCACCACACCCTGAAGCACAACACACTGGAGCACCACACCCTGGAGCACCACACCCTGGAGCACCACACTCTGGAGCGCCACACCCTGGAGCACCACCCCCTGGAGCACCACACCCTGAAGCACAACACACTGGAGCACCACACCCTGGAGCACCACCCCCTGGAGCACCACACTCTGGAGCACCACACCCTGGAGCACCACGCCCTGGAGCACCACACCCTGGAGCACCACACCCTGGAGCACCACGTCCTGGAGCACCACACCCTGGAGCACCACACCCTGGAGCACCACATCCTGGATCACCACACACTGGAGCACCACACCCTGGAGCACCACGTCCTGGAGCACCACACCCTGGAGCACCACATCCTGGATCACCACACACTGGAGCACCACACCCTGGAGCACCACCCCCTAATAGGTTTATATATATATATTTTTTATCAATATCAAAAGCAACTTTTGAATGTGGACACAATGTGGAGATGGCAGCCATTTCTTTGGGTGATGACTAACCTCGATTTCGCGATAACTAACCTCAATTTATACAACAATTTCTACTTCAATGAGTTGGCAGCTCTGGACGTTACGCTTATTCCGGACAAGGTGCTAAACCATGGGACTCGAAAGAGGAAGTGACAGCGCAGAGCCGGCATCCTGACGAGACTACGTTGGCGATCAAATAAACTGCCTCTGACCTCTGTTCTACTGGTGAACGTACAGACACGAGAGAATAAACAGGAAGAGCTCCGTTTGAGACTATCCTATCAACGGAACCTGAAAAAGGTGTGTCTCTTTGTTAACAACAGCTGGTGTGTGATCTCTAATGTTAAGGAAATCTCGAGTTTTTGCTCGCCTGAGTCAGAATACCTCTTGATAAGCTACGGACCATGCTATTTACCAAGTGAGTTTCCATTTATATTTTTATCGTAGCTGTCTATACACAACCTCAAATAAAACATTTTACCAGCATGTCACCTGTGCAACTAGAAGCAACAAAACTCTAGATCACCTTACCTCACACACACAGAAACACATACAAGGCTCTCCCTCCCTTTGGCAAATCTGACCATAACTCTATCCTCCTGATTGTTGCTTACAATCAAAAACTCAAACAGGAAGTACCAGTGATTCACTCAATATGGAAGTGGTGTGATGGAGCGGATGCTAAGCTACAGGACTGTTTCACTAGCACAGACTGGAATATGTTCCGGGATTCATCCAATATGGAAGTGGTGTGATGGAGCGGATGCTAAGCTACAGGACTGTTTCACTAGCACAGACTGGAATATGTTCCGGGATTCATCCAATATGGAAGTGGTGTGATGGAGCGGATGCTAAGCTACAGGACTGTTGCACAGACTGGAATATGTTCCGGGATTCATCCAATAACTTTGAGGAGTTTACCACATTATTCACCGGCTAAGTAAATCAACAACAACGTCCACACGTTGACCGTACGTACATATCCCAATCAGAAGCCATGGATTACAGGCAACATCCGCACTGAGCTAAAGGCTAAAGCTACCGCTGTCAAGGAGCGGGACATTAATCCGGATGCTTATAAGAAATCCCGCTATGACCTCAGACGAGCCATTAACAGGCAAAGTGTCAATACCGGACTAAGATTGAATCCTACTATTCCGACTCTGATGCTCGTTGCATATGGCAGAGCTTGAAACTATTGCGGATTACAAAGGAACACCCAGCTGCGAGCTGCACAGTGACATGACCCTACCAGACTGGCTAAATGCCTTATATGCTTGCTTCGAGACTAGCAACACTGAACCTTGCATGAGAGCACAAGCTCTTCCGGACAACTGTGTGATCTCGCTCTCTGTAGCCGATGTGAATAAGACCTAAAACGTCACATTCACAAGGTCGCAGGACGCGTACTCGGAGCATGCGCTGACCAGCCGGCAAGTGTCTTCACTGACATTTTCAACTTGTCCCTGACTGAGTCTGTAATACCAACATGTTTCACAACCATAGTCCCTATGGAACACTAAGGTAACCAGTCTAAATGACTATCGCCATCTGGCACTCACATCTGTAGCCATGAAATGCTTTGAAAGGCTGGTCATGACTCACATCCACACCATCACCCCAGACACCCTGATGACACAATCTCTATTGCACTCCACGCTGCCCTCTCCCACCTGGACAAGAGGAACACCTACAGTATGTAAGAAGGCTGTTCATTGACTACAGCTCAGCGTTCAACACCAGTGCCCTCCAAGCCTATCACTAAACACCTCCCTCTGCAACTGGATCCTGGACTTCCTGACAGGCGGTGAGGGTAGGCAACAACACATCCACCACTCTGACCCTCAGGGGTGTGTGCTTAGTCCCCTCCTGTACTCCCTGTTCACCCACGACTGCGTGGCTATGCACAACTCCAACACCATCATTAAGTTTGCTGACGACAAGACGATGGTAGGCCTGATCACCGACAACGATGAGACAGGCTATAGGGAGGAGTTCAGTTACCTAGCAGTGTGGTCCCAGGACAAGAACCTCAACGCTTGCAAGCTATAGGAGCTGATCGTGGACTACAGGAAACGGAGGGCCAAGCATGCCCCCATCGACGGGGCTGTAGTGAGCGGGTTGGTAGCATCAAGTTCCTATATGTCTACATCACTAATGAATTGACTTGGTCCACACACAACAACACAGTCATGAAGAAGGAAGGAAAACACCTCTTCCCCCTCAGATCCTCAAAAAGTTATACAACTGCACCATTGAGAGCCTCTTGACTGGCTGCATCATAGCTTGGTAGGGCAACTGCTTGGCATCTGACTGCAAGGCGCTACAGAGGGTATTGCTTTAAAAGCCCAGTATACCACTGGGGCCGAGCTCCCTGCCATCTAGGACCTCTATACCAGGCGGTGTCAGAGGAAGGCCCTAAACATGTTCTAAGACTCCAGCCACCCAAATCCTAGATCCGGGAGGAGGGATGGAGGGGGAGGAGCGAGGGAGGGAGGGGGGATGGAGGAGGGAGGGAGGGGGAGGAGCGAGGGAGGGAGGGAGGGAGGGAGGAAAATAGAGAGAAATGGAGTGAAAGGGAGGGAGGGAATGAGGGAGGGAAGAAAGGAGGGAGGGAGGGAAGGCGGGAGAGAGGGAAATAGAGAGGAATTGAGAGAGATGGAGAGAGAGAGACATGGGAATGTATGAATTGCTATAGGGTGCACCGCAATGCAGCAGAATAGCTCAGTACTCAGTGAAAGAGCAGTATTTACTGCTTAATGCAAAAAGTGAGGACAGAACACAGACATTTTAACACCGGCTAATCTGTGTAATGTAAATGATCACATTTACCTCATTAATTTCATCAACACTTTGATACACAATTATTACTGTGTGAAATAATATTAACAACTTTAATGGTGGATGTGAGAGGAACTTGAGAAAATCACAGATCCCTTTACAGTGTGATAAATATCCTTGAAACTGTAAAAGAGAGAGAGAGAGAGAGAGAGAGAGAGAGAGAGAGAGAGAGAGAGAGAGAGAGAGAGAGAGAGAGAGAGAGAGAGAGAGAGAGAATCCTTTCCTTTCACTGTGACACTCCCTGATGGCATGCTCAATCAATGCAATTGACTCAAGCTATTCAACCTCGGCATAGCGTTTCCATCTGAAAGACCCTCAATGATTACTGCTTTGATGTGTGGGGAAGATTACGAAAGGCTAACGCTACAAGAGGCTAACGCTACAAGAGGCTAACGCTACAAGAGGCTAACGCTACAAGAGGCTAACGCTACAAGAGGCTAAGGCTACAAGAGGCTAAGGCTACAAGAGGCTAAGGCTACAAGAGGCTAAGGCTACAAGAGGCTAAGGCTACAAGAGGCTAAGGCTACAAGAGGCTAACGCAAAAGGCAGAGAAACCCATTCACCTCTGGACGTCCCCCTTTCACTCCAATAAACTGACCAACAGACTAGTGGTGCACTATAATAAAGGTTAATTTGGGAAACTGTTTGAGAAGCAGACAGTGTCTGGTTCAGATGATAGAGGGGGATCATTATTGACCTGCCGTGGTCTCATAAGCCAGATTCCTCCCTGTTTATATCCATGTCGGTATGGTGTCTGTGACAGTGGCAGGGTTATGCGCTGCTCTCGTGGTACAGCGGTGTGATGGAGTGTCATTATCTTGTTACCGTGCCGATTTGACCCGCTACAGATTGCACTCATTTCCCCTAGCTCTGCTTTCCTCTGCCTCTGACATGAGACCAAGTGTGTCCGTGTGTGTGTAAGTGTCCGTGTGTGTGTGTGTGTGTGTGTTCGTGTGTGTGTGTGTGTGTGTGTGTGTGTGTGTGTGTGTGTGTGTGTGTGTGTGTGTGTGTGTGTGTGTGTGTGTGTGTGTGTGTGTGTGTGCGCGTGCGCGTGCGCGTGCGCGTGCGTGTGCGTGTGCGTGTGCGTGTGCGTGTGCGTGTGTGTGTGTGTGTGTGTGTGTGTGTGTGTGTGTGTGTGTGTGTGTGTGTGTGTGTGTGTGTGTGTGCGTGTGTGTGTGTGTGTGCGTGTGCGTGTATAAACGCAGCATAATGACAACAATGAGCAGAATGAACCTTTCCACCTGGGACACTATTACAGGTTTGGTATATTTGTCCGATTCATCCACAACCCAGACTGTTCTGACACTAATGTGTGTTTACCACTGATAAAGTACAGTGAACCAGTAGCAGAAAAACGCTGGAGCTGAAATAGTTGTTATAATAATGTTAAATACCAATCTTGAAGTGTGGTTTCTTTTCTCTAACAGTTTTGATGGATATTACAGTATTAGGAGCTGGGTTCCTACTCTCATCTACTGTCAGTGTCCTGTTGGATGTTTTTCTAGGCAGGTAGTCTAGTGGTTAGAGCGTTGGACTAGTTAACTGTAAGGTTGCAAGATTGAATCCCCTGAGCTGACAAGGTAAAAATCGGTCATTCTGCCCCTGAACAAGGCAGTTAACCCACCGTTCCTAGGCCGTCATTGAAAATAAGAATTTGTTCTTAACTGACTTGCCTAGTTAAATAAAGGTAAAATAAAAATGGGTTTAGACCTGGTTCACTTGTTATACAGTGGGGAGAACAAGTATTTGATACACTGCCGATTTTGCAGGTTTTCCTACTTACAAAGCATGTAGAGGTCTGTAATTTTTATCATAAGTACACTTCAACTATGAGAGACGGAATCTAAAACAAAAATCCAGAAAATCACATTGTATGATTTTTAAGTAATTAATTTGCATTTTATTGCATGACATAAGTATTTGATACATCAGAAAAGCAGAACTTAATATTTGGTACAGAAACCTTTGTTTGCAATTACAGAGATCATACGTTTCCTGTAGTTCTTGACTAGGTTTGCACACACTGCAGCAGGGATTTTGGCCCACTCCTCCCTACAGATCTTCTCCAGATCCTTCAGGTTTCGGGGCTGTCGCTGGGCAATACGGACTTTCAGCTCCCTCCAAAGATTTTCTATTGGGTTCAGGTCTGGAGACTGGCTAGGCCACTCCAGGACCTTGAGATGCTTCTTACGGAGCCACTCCTTAGTTGCCATGGCTGTGTGCTTCGTGTCGTTGTCATGCTGGAAGACCCAGCCACGACCCATCTTCAATGCTCTTACTGAGGGAAGGAGGTTGTTGGCCAAGATCTCGCGATACATGGCCCCATCCATCCTCCCCTCAATACGGTGCAGTCGTCCTGTCCCCTTTGCAGAAAAGCATCCCCAAAGAATGATGTTTCCACCTCCATGCTTCACGGTTGGGATGGTGTTCTTGGGGTTGTACTCATACTTCTTCTTCCTCCAAACACGGCGAGTGGAGTTAGACCAAAAAGCTCTATTTTTGTCTCATCAGACCACATGACCTTCTCCCATTCCTCCTCTGGATCATCCAGATGGTCATTGGCAAACTTCAGACAGGCCTGGACATGCACTGGCTTAAGCAGGGGGACCTTGCGTGCGCTGCAGGATTTTAATCCATGACGGCGTAGTGTGTTACTAATGGTTTTCTTTGAGACTGTGGTCCCAGCTCTCTTCATGTCATTGACCAGGTCCTGCCGTGTAGTCTAGGGCTGATCCCTCACCTTCCTCATGATCATTGATGCCCCACGAGGTGAAATCTTGCATGGAGCCCCAGACCGAGGGTGATTGACCGTCATCTTGAACTTCTTCCATTTTCTAATAATTGCGCCAACAGTTGTTTCCTTCTCACCAAGCTGCTTGCCTATTGTCCTGTAGCCCATCCCAGCCTTGTGCAGGTCTACAATTTTATCCCTGATGTCCTTACACAGCTCTCTGGTCTTGGTCATTGTGGAGAGGTTAGAATCTGTTTGATTGAGTGTGTGGACAGGTGTCTTTTATACAGGTAACGAGTTCAAACAGGTGCAGTTAATACAGGTAATGAGTGGAGAACAGGAGGGCTTCTTAAAGAAAAACTAACAGGTCTGTGAGAGCCGGAATTCTTACTGGTTGGTAGGTGATCAAATACTTATGTCATGCAATAAAATGCAAATTAATTATTTAAAAATCATACAATGTGATTTTCTGGATTTTTGTTTTAGATTCCGTCTCTCACAGTTGAAGTGTACCTATGATAAAAATTACAGACCTCTACATGCTTTGTAAGTAGGAAAACCTGCAAAATCGGCAGTGTATCAAATACTTGTTCTCCCCACTGTATGTGTAGTTTAATTCATTACTTCATTCATTCATTCATTAACATGATAACATAACAGTTAACCAACACTTTCTAAGGTCTGAAACAGCCCACACTGGTCTACTGGTATCTATAACTTACCTTCAGTACAAAGTTTGAGGACCAGCACAGACTGCATGACGTGCTTCTCAAACTCCAGCTCTCTCTTCCTGCCGACGTCCAGAGGTCTCTGACAAGCTCCATTAACACTGAAAGTCTCTCAGAGCCCGCATCAGGACCTGGTCCTCCGGCTGATCTGGGTCACCCCGTTTTAGAGAGCCAGACACCAGCAGGTCAGACTTGTTGGCCCTCAACCCCTAGTCATAGTGGTCATGGATGACAGAGAGCCAGACACCACGAGGACAGACTTGATGGCCCTCAACCCCTAGTCATAGTGGTCATGGAGGACTGAAAGAGAAGGAACATTAATAGATAATAGAGTCATTTTCTGAATGAGTGGCTGAATGTCTTGTGCATTATAAGAACCTGAAAAAAGAAATGTAATGGAAGGAATAGGCATGGTAAACAAAATAAATCTGCACACTTTATTTTTACATTTTAATTTTTTATAGGGGGCAGATCAGCTTTAATTTTGCAGATATATTGTGGTTTCCATCAATTTAATTGTCTTCATCACTTCCAATCCCCCTCATATTTTTTTGCAAATACATATACAGTATATATGTACATGTCACGCCCTGATCTGTTTCACCTGTCCCTGTGATTGTCTCCACCCCCTCCAAGTGTCGCTTATTTTCCCAGTGTATTTATCCCTGTGTTTCCTGTCTCTCTGTGCCAGTTCGTCTTGTATGTTTAGTCAAGTCAACCAGCGTGTTTTTTCCCATACTTCTTTTCTATTCTTTTTTGATAGTCTTTCTGGTTTTGACCCCTGCCTGACTCTGGACTATTTTCCCACCTGCCTGATCATCCCGCCTGCCCTTCGGTACCTTTTTGGACTCTGGTTTTGACCCTTTTCCTGTCCACGACCATTCTCTTGCTTTACCCAATTGGATTAATAAATATTGTAAGACTCCAACCATCTGCCTCCTGTGTCTGCATCTGGGTCTCGCCTTGTGTCATGATATATACATACGTACTGTACATACACATACATACATACATACATACATACATACATACATACATACATACATACATACATACATACATACATACATACATACATACATACATACATACATATACACACGCACATACATAACACACATATACATACATACATATAATAGATATTTATACATATATTTAAAAAACTAATATTTTCCTTTTTTACCCTCCAACCCTACCACCTCTCCCCAAATTGGAGCAAACTAGTGAACAGCATCACTTAGGCCTGTATTTTCAGCTTTTACATACAATATATACATTTTGGGCAAAGTCTACTTTATAATAGTTATATTTTGTTAGTTTTTTCTCCTGTCCTTCCTCTACCCTCAACCTCTCCCATCTGTTTCTGATGTCCATCCGGTTTGATTTCTATTTACCATATCTTTCAAACTGTGCTCTTTCACAAAAGTTCTTAAACTATATACGTTTTTACGGGCACAGTATGTTTTACATGAGTTATCTTGTTGTTATTAGTTGTTATTAGTCCAACCCTTCAGCTCCATTCAACCCCTCCCATCTATCTCTTAACACCATCCATATTGGATTTATATTTGCCATATATTTATCAACTGTGATGTTTCACAAAAGTTCTGAAATGTTCGATTCTCATTGTTTCTGCAGATTGTAAATTGAAAATAAAATGTTTTGCTAAAAGTATTATTATATTATTGATCGATTGACTATGACTTTTCAGATCACCCAGTAGTGCTATCTGCAGGGTTAGTTCCCGGTAAATATTGCAATTCTTCAGCCATTCCTGGACCTGTGACCAAAAACAAGCTACTGTGCATATGGACAGTACCAAAACAAATGATCTAATGATTATGCTTCTCCGCAGCAAAATCTGCACACTGTATAAAAGAGTTTTGTCTGAAGGGTTTCCACTGTTACAAAGAGTTTTGTCTGAAGAGTTTCCACTGTTACAAAGAGTTTTGTATCAAGAGTTTCCACTGTTACAAAGAGTTTTGTCTGAAGAGTTTCCACTGTTTCAAAGGGTTTTCTATGAAGAGTTTCCACTGTTACAAAGAGTTTTGTATCAAGAGTTTCCACTGTTACAAAGAGTTTTGTCTGAAGAGTTTCCACTGTTTCAAAGGGTTTTCTATGAAGAGTTTCCACTGTTACAAAGAGTTTGTCCTAAGAGTTTCTACTGTTACAAAGAGTTTTGTCTGAAGAGTTTCCACTGTTTCAAAGGGTTTTCTATGAAGAGTTTCCACTGTTACAAAGAGTTTGTCCTAAGAGTTTCCACTGTTACAAAGAGTTTTGTCTGAAGAGTTTCCACTGTTACAAGGAGTTTGTCCTAAGAGTTTCCACTGGTACAAAGAGTTTTGTCTGAAGAGTTTCCACTGTTACAAAGAGTTTCCACTATTACAAAGAGTTTCCACTGTTACAAGGAGTTTGTCCTAAGAGTTTCCACTGTTACAAAGCGTTTTGTCTGAAGAGTTTCCACTGTTTCAAAGGGTTTTCTATGAAGAGTTTCCACTGTTACAATGAGTTTGTCCTAAGAGTTTCCACTGTTACAAAGAGTTTCCACTATTACAAAGAGTTTCCACTGGTACAAAGAGTTTGTATAAAGAGTTTCCACTGTTACAAAGCGTTTTATCTGAATAGTTTCCACTGGTACAAAGAGTTTTGTATGAAGAGTTTCCACTGGTACAAAGAGTTTTGTCTGAAGAGTTTCCACTGTTACAAAGAGTTTTGTATGAAGCGTTTCCACTGTTTCAAAGAGTTTTGTATGAAGAGTTTCCACTGTTTCAAAGAGTTTTGTATGAAGAGTTTCCACTGTTACAAAGAGTTTTGTATGAAGCGTTTCCCAAAGGGCTTATTTATTAGACTGACAAAGTTCTGGCGCTAGTAGTCTTTGTTGTTTTGAAATGTCAAACACAATTGTGTCCTTTTCCTATGGTTTCAGCAAAACATATTTTGAAGGTAAGACGAAGAGAAGTGGTCAAACAAGATATGTCAAACATGACCTATATTTCAAGTTTGCACAAGGTAAGTAATCTCGTGATACTAGGGGGACAAAGAATGTAGCACCAGCATAATCCAATCCACTATTAGATAATCAAACACTTGTTTTTTTGTTATTCCTTTCATTGATTTGCAGTTTCAGCCATTAAGAATATTGCTTCCATTACGGTCTGTTCATTATCTTCTTAGTTCATAGCTACCGAATCGATAATGCTAGCAAACTTTGACCCTTTTTTATTCAACAAAAATTATAGTTAATAAGTTTCAGGGGCCTCCCGGGTGGCGCAGTGGTCTAGGGCACTGCATCGCAGCGCTAGCTGTGCCACCAGAGACTCTGGGTTCGCGCCCAGGCTCTGTCGCAGCCGACCGGGTGGTCTGTGGGGCGACGCACAATTGGCCTTGCGTCGTCCGGGTTAGGGAGGGTTTGGCCGGTAGGGATAGATATCCTTGTCTCATCACACACCAGCGACTCCTGTGGCGGGCCGGGTGCAGTGCGTGCTAACCAAGGTAGCCAGGTGCACGGTGTTTCCTCTGACACATTGGTGCGGCTGGCTTCCGGGTTTTCCTCTGACACATTGGTGCGGCTGGCTTCCGGGTTTTCCTCTGACACATTGGTGCGGCTGGCTTCCGGGTTGGAGGCGCGCTGTGCACTTGGTTGGGTTGTGTTTCGGAGGACGCATGGCTTTCGACCTTCGTCTCTCCCGAGCCCGTACGGGAGTTGTAGCGATGAGACAAGATAGTAATTACTAACAATTGGATACCACGAAATTGGGGAGAAAAGGGGGTCAAAAAAAAATAAATATATAAATGTAATTTTCATTCAAAGAAAGAAGTTACTCCCTTCCAGGACCAGGAGTTCAGATGTGAGATGAAGAAACGTTTAGGTGGTGGGTGACTCTAGCTGTAGCTACATTTACTCAGTGTCAAAAACATGTTCCGTAACACTCATTGACTTACAAAAAGAAATGCAGTTTTGAAACTGCCGTAAAAGTGCAGTAACTGCAGTCGACTGTGATATTTTGGACGCAGTAATTGCAACATACTGCAGATATACTGCACTTCGACTACAGTTATACTGCAGTGTACATGCCGATATACTGCACTCTGACTGCAATCTTTTTTTTGTAAGGGGGAAATCCACGTCACACAGGGCATGCAGAGTGTATCAAGGGTAATGCTCATCCACTTACTAACCAGCTTTCCATCCAACCTTCTTATGAGAGTAAAGTACGTCGGATAAAAAAATGTCATGACAGGCCTGATGGAAACGAAACATTTGTCAGTAGTGTCCAAATGTCGACAGAACAAAATACTCTAGACAAGGTGGATTTTTTTTTTATGTCCGTCAAATTAATTAGGCGAGAAATGTCGGTGGAAATGCTTTTATGCGCAAATATTGACAAAATAACCATCATATGGATGTAAACATGTTGTGTGTTCCTCCCACTATGACTCGTTGGGAAAAGCATGCAGTACATGAGGTTACAGATGAAATAATATGAACTTCACAGGGTGGTGAAAGTGCACGGTGATGAGCTTGATGCTCCTTTCCAAGAAATATATATTCTGGTGACATCATCATCGATGCTTGGCTGCCGTTTGACAAATACAAAATAATCTCGCTCATTTATACATAATAATCTCATTGTGTAGGCTCTAACTGCACTGTATCTGCCAGCTGCTGGCTGGAGCGCACGTGCCAATATCAGAGTGGGCACACTCGCTATTTAACACAACATTTTTTTGTGAGAAAACCATCAGTAGAGTTGAAGATGCGATGGAAAACCCATTATAAACCCATTATTATTTGGTGGGAATTTAACTGCAACATTTATTTGTATGTACACTGCATCATCACACACAGCCTTTTATCCGCAACAAGTCAATTAAATGGAAACACGTCCCTGGTGGGAAAATGTGCATATTGTTTTTATGCAATGAAATCTGTCACCACAGTGAAATCTGTCACCACAGTGGAATCTGTCACCACAGTGGAATCTGTCACCACAGTGGAATCTGTCACCACAGTGAAATCTGTCACCACAGTGGAATCTGTCACCACAGTGAAATCTGTCACCATAGTGGAATCTGTCACCATAGTGAAATCTGTCACCATAGTGGAATCTGTCACCACAGTGGAATCTGTCACCACAGTGGAATCTGTCACCACCTGGATGGAAACCTAGCTAGTGATTCAGATCTGTCAGATTCTGTAGTGAGCTATAGTTTTTCCTCTATATCAAGCCATTTCTGTGTGATCATCAATATGGATCCAAGATGGGGAGCTCTGGTGTCTGTAATGCACGCCGTTTGGTGCGAAGAATGAGAAATTTAGGAAACCCTGCCTGTCCTTCTGAGTTGTGATGTAGAGTGTTTGTGGGATAATGTCATGCTAGGGTACATAAGTTACCCCGTGAGAGCTTTTGTTTCCGAACCCACTACAGTGTTTCAGCTGCTCATTTTATTTGTCATGTTGCAGCAGTATAAAGGAGGGAGATTCCGAGGTGTGAGAAGTGTGCAGGAGGGCATGGGACAAAATATTGTGTCGTTTCAGGGGAAAAAGTGTGTTTCAATTGTGGCGGTGGCCATGTTGGATCAAAACTGTCCTCTGTGAGTGAGACATAAAACATAAATAGAAATATCGAACCTTTATTTAACTAGGCAAGTCAATTAAGAACAAATTCTTATTTTCAATGACGGCCTACCCCGACAAAACCCTTCCCTAACCCAGACAACGCTGGGCCAATTGTGCGCCACCCTATAGGTGTTAAGGTGGACGTTTACGTGGTGAGAGCAGTGCAGGAAGTCTCATGCTGAGACAGTGAGACAGGTGGTTTCCATGGTGAGAGCAGTGCGGGAAGTCTCATTCTGAGACATTGCGGAAAGTAGAGGATGGTGGACTAAGGGTGAGCCTGAGAGGGTAATTTTGAGCCTGAGAGGGTCCCTTTGAGTCCGAGAGGGACCCTTTGAGCCCGAGAGGGTTCCTTTGAGCCTGAGAGGGTCCCTTTGAGTCCGAGAGGGACCCTTTGAGTCCGAGAGGGACCCTTTGAGCCCGAGAGGGCCCCTTTGAGCCCGAGAGGGTTCCTTTGAGTCCGAGAGGGACCCTTTGAGTCCGAGAGGGACCCTTTGAGCACAAGAGGGTACCTTTGAGCCCGAGAGTGTACCTTTGAGCCCGAGAGTGTCCCTGTGAGTAGTAGAACTGTACAGTGACACCAACCGTTTGTGCTTTAGTAAGGTTGGTTTCTTGGCGTTTATTGACATGGTTATTAATTGTAACACACAGGTGGAAAGGAAAACTGATTACTGAATTGGTCGGAGCATCTGCAGAGCAGTTTTTGGGTATCAGAGATTTTAGTGCAGAAGAGCTACAGGGGGTTTTGAGAGAAGGGGTTCCAGCCTCCCAGCCGACAGGATCTGTTGGGGCCAAAGTAGTGGGATGTGGATAGTAGTATATACTGTATATACTGTAGGGTTAGATGGGAAGGGGTTCCAGCCTCCCAGCCCAATGGCCTGGTGTAGGATCTGTTGGGGCCAAAGTAGTGGGATGGGGATAGTAGTATATACTGTATATACTGTAGGGTTAGATGGGAAGGGGTTCCAGCCTCCCAGCCCAATGGCCTGGTGTAGGATCTGTTGGGGCCAAAGTAGTGGGATGGGGATAGTAGTATATACTGTATATACTGTAGGGTTAGATGGGAAGGGGTTCCAGCCTCCCAGCCGACGGCCTGGTGTAGGATCTGTTGGGGCCAAAGTAGTGGGATGGGGATAGTAGTATATACTGTAGGGTTAGATGGGAAGGGGTTCCAGCCTCCCAGCCAACGGCCTGGTGTAGGATCTGTTGGGGCCAAAGGAGTGGGATGGGGATAGTAGTATATACTGTATATACTGTAGGGTTAGATGCCATTTCCTTTTGTCCCCATTTCCCCTTTCCAAACTGTGAAAGGCAGCAATACGCAACATAGCGCCTAGTCTGCCAGAAAGCCACATGAAAGCCACACGAAGAAGAAGATGACATGTTATATATGACTATGGCCAGTGATGGTGTCTTGTGAAAGGCTCAGATATGGCCTTGTGTTAATTAATTGAGAAGTCTTGACGAAGACAGTAGTTCTCAATTCTCTCCTCAACTGTTCCAGAGCTAGCACACCTGATTAAACTTGTCAATAAACACAATAATAAAACCTAATGAATTTGAACAAATAAATATCAATATGAAAACAGAATAAAAAGCCCTGTATATTTCTACAAAGAACTTTTGAGATTGAACATTTTCTTTATAAAACCATTCTCTATAAAGATTTAGTAAAGTACTATAAAATAATATATAGCTACGTATATAGCCCCAAAGGGTTGTAACCATAGCGGAACCCTTTTTTTGTGCTATATAGAACCTTTTTTAACCTTTTTTAAATGGTTATTATTTATAGCACCGCACAGGTTCCATTTAGAACCTTATGGTTCTTTATTGAACCTTCAAAAAATGGTTCCATATATGGTTCCATATACTCTGAGTCGATACTCATTTCCTAAGAAGGAATTCGCCCTCAACCACGCCCACAAAATGGTAGCTAGCACTCACTCACTCACTCACTCACTCACTCACTCACTCACTCACTCACTCACTCACTCACTCACTCACTCACTCACTCACTCACTCACTCACTCACTCACTCACTCACTCACCCACTCACTCACTCACCCACCCACTCACTCACTCACTCACTCACTCACTCACTCACTCACTCACTTGGCTGCTAGCGCCGTCATGAAAAGAGTCAGAAAGCCCTACAATATTATGTTTTTCGAAGTAGTGAGAATGCTCGGGAGAACAGTCTTTGCACAGCAAATTCCCCAGTGTTACATTAACACAAAGTGTGGACCCGTATAGATACTGAACAGAGTTGAATTACTAACACACTGCTTACTGTAATGTTTATTATTTCCCAGAGTGCCGTTCAGGTGAATTGTACACTGAGTGTATAAAACATTAGGAACACCTTCTCTTACCATGACATACACTGACCAGGGGAAAGCTATGATCCCTTATTGATGTCACCTACTGATGTTAAAACCACTTCAATCAGTGTAAATGAAAGGGAGGAGACAGGTTAAATAAGGATATTTAAGCTTTGAGACGTTGTGTATGTTTGCCATTCAGAGGGTGAATGTGCAAGACAAAATATGTAAGTGCCTTTGAAAGGGGTATGGTAGTAGGTGCCAGATGCACCGGTTTGAGTGTGTCAAGAACTGCAACGCTGCTGGGTTTTTCACACTCAACAGTTTCCTGTGTTTATCAAGAACGGTCCACCACCCAAAGGACATTCAGCCAACTTGACACAACTGTGGGAAGCATTGGAATCAAATCAAATCAAATTTATTTATATAGCCCTTCTTACATCAGCTGATATCTCAAAGTGCTGTACAGAAACCCAGCCTAAAACCCCAAACAGCAAGCAATGCAGGTGTAGAAGCATGGTGGCTAGGAAAAACTCCCTAGAAAGGCCAAAACCTAAGAAGAAACCTAGAGAGGAACCATGCTATGACGGGTGGCCAGTCCTCTTCTGGCTGTGCCGGGTGGAGATTATAACAGAACATGGCCAAGATCAACATAGGCCAGCTTCCCTGTGGAACTCTTTCGACACCTTGTAGAGTCCATGCCCCGACAAATTGAGTCTGCTCTGAGGAGATAAATGAGGTGCAACTCAATATTAGGAAGGTGTTCCTAATGTTTTGAATGCTCAGTGTAGAGTTACCACCCATGACTGAATTTGTTAGTGACAGAGACATGCTTGTTGCATTCATCCATTTTCAGTCCTGTGGACTTTACCAAGTGAGCTCCTAAGTGATAATGTTATTGTGAGGGAACATTTTATTGTCTGAAGAGAAGCATTGAATTGTATACAGCATCTCCTCTCACTCTATCTTGGTTCGTGCAGGTGACTGTGACCTCCTCCTCAGACCAATTGGCAGCACGCCCAGAACATTTTTCTGGGAACCAAAAGGAGTATCTCCGTTTCAAGGTCACAGCTTTGAGAGAAGAAGCCTTGTTAGGTATCAGTCAGTCACATGCAGGAACCAATGTTAATAATAATGTAAATCATGCTTATATGACTTGTTTGACTTGGCATGGGTCCTCAGATCCTCAAAAGGTTCAACAGCTGCACCATCGAGAGCATCCTGACTGGCTGTATCATTGCCTAGTACGGCAACTGCTCGGCCTCCGACCGCAAGGCACTACAGAGGGTAGTGCGTATGGCCCAGTACATCACTGGGACCAAGCTGCCTGCCATCCAGGACCTCTATGTCAGAGGACAGACCTAAAAATTGTCAAAGACTCCAGCCACCCTAGTCATAGACTGTTCTCTCTGCTACCACACGGCAAGCAGTACCGGAGTGCCAAGTCTAATTCCAATAGGCTTCTAAACATCTTATTACCCCCAAGCCATAAGAGTCCTGAACATCTAATTAAATGGCTACACAGACTATTTGCATTGCCACCCCTCTTTTATACTGCTGCTACTCTCTGTTTATTATCTACGCATAATCACTTTAATAACTCTATCTACATGTACATATTACCTCAATTACCTCGACTAACCGGTGCCCTCCGCACTTTGACTCTGTACCGGTACCCCCTGTATATAGCCTCGCTATTATGATTTTATTGCTGATCTTTAATTATTTGTTACTTTTGTTTCTTATTCTTATTTTTTTTTAAGGTATTTTTGAAACATTTTATTTTTTAAACTGCATTGTTGGTTAAGGGCTTGTAAGTAAGCATTTCGCCTGTTGTGTTTGGCACATCAAATTTGATTTGAATTGATTTGGTCAAACAAAAACACTTTTGTAGCTTTAATGAATCCTTTAGAAGCGTATGATGTCCTTAAAAGACTATGCAAATTCCAATGTGATACTGTATCCCCCATGGGATAGTAACCACTTTGTTGCAATATGTAAATAGTCATGTTAATAATGTTATATTAGAATGTCATGTCCAATAATATTCAAGGAAAATGTAACATTGCAGTGTACAAACTTAACATCAAAAGGATTTACATTTATTCTCACATATGGCCAAAAATAACTATATAAAAGCAATGCCCCTAATAAGTCGTGCCTCCTGAAAATAACCTATGGCTTACATTAAAAAAGACCTAGTTGTTTGATTAACCTAGCATGAAAGTATATAAAAAAAACACTATGGTTAAATTAATCCATGTTTGGGTAATCCGACCAAACCAACATGTTGGATTATTCACGCAACCTGTCACATTATATAACCAGAGTGGAGATACTAAACCTTCTGACTGTTTCTATCATGTTTCAAGACCCAGATGTCGAAGTAACAATGTTAATTACAACAACAAGGGCAGGTTCAGGGTCAGATCAGGCAGAGGTTGGTAATCCAGAGTAGTGGGGCAAAGGTACAGGACGGCTGTCACGCCCTGGCCTTAGTATTCTTTGTTTTCTTTATTATTTTAGTTAGGTCAGGGTGTGACATGGGGAATGTTTGTGTTTTATCGGTTTTGGGTGGTTATATGGTAAAGGGGGTGTTGGGTGTAGTGTATGGGTTTGTGTTGAGTGTATGTGTCTAGCTGTGTCTATGTTGGGTGTAAGTTGTCTAGGAGAGTCTATGGTTGCCTGAATGGGTTCCCAATTAGAGACAGCTGATTTCTGTTGTCTCTGATTGGGAGCCCTATTTAAGGTAGCCATAGGCTTTCGTTTGATGTGGGTAATTGTCTATGTCAGAACGTTTGTAGCCTGTGTATGTGCACGACGTTTATTAGCTTCACGATCGGTTTTTGTTTTGGTTAGTTTGAAAGTGTGTTTTGTTTCATTTTGCCTTCTTCAATAATAAAAGAAGATGGCTTATTTTCCAAATGCTGCGTTTTGGTCCGTCAATCCTCCACACGATCGTGACAACGGCAGGCGGGCTCAGGTCAGGCAGAGGGGTCAAAGCCAGGAGAAACTAGAAAACAGGAACTTAGACAAGACAGGAGCAAGGAGAAAACCGCTGGTAGGTTCTACGAACAAAACAAACTGGCAACAGACAAACAGAGAACACAGGTATAAATACACAGGGGATAATGAGGGGAGATGGGAGACACCTGGAGGGGGGTGGAGACAAGCACAAAGACAGGTGAAACAGATCAGAGCGTGATAGTTTCATCACCCGCAACCTGCATTAAGAATGACTACCAGGGTTGGGAACACTGAAATATGATCCTACCTAAAGCATCTAAAACCGGAACAACCATTTCAGTAATGAGTGCAATAAGTCCAATTAACATATTGGATTAGTTTATAAAATGTATGTAATTTATATTTTAGACTAATAAAATCAGTCAATGTACAGTACATGAAAAAACATATATATTGAAACAATTCTTCAAGGTCATGAATAGTCAAAATCATGTTTTTCATGCAATTTGATGATATTTTCAGTAAATCAGATCAAAGTATGATGACCAAAGTATGACGAATGACTGTTGCTTTGATCATAAAGTTACTGGTCCCCTCCTCAAACACTTGGATTCAGTAGGCGGGATTATTAAGGGTATAGGGTGACATCACCCTAAAGCTCTCATTTTAATACACCAATGGTAACATTATATTCTCTTACCTAATTTAAAAACAGTCGTGGCCAAAAATATTAATATCCTTACAATTTTTTCAAGTAACTCGCAATTTTCCCTAAGAATAAGTTGAAATTGACCAAAGTATTTCATTCACCTTTGTTTTTGATTCACAACTTAATATATTCATTTAAATCAGAAAATAAACAGAAACAGCATTGACAAAAGTATTGACACCCTAGAATTAATATTTTGTAGCACAGCCTTTGGTCAAAATAACTGCAATCAAGCGCTTCCTATAGCCATCGATGAACATCCTGCACCTCTGTACAGGCAATTTGGCCCACTCCTCTTGTACAAACTGCTCCATTTCTCCCATATTTGAAGGGTGCCTTCTCCCAACTGCTGTTTTCAATGGGTTTTAGATCTGGACTCAATGCTGGCATCTTCAGAACAGTCCAGTGTTTTGTCTTGAGCCGTTCCTGGGTGCTTTTTGAAGTGTGTTTGAGGTCATTGTCCTGCTGGAAGTCCCATGACCTTCAACGGAGACCCAGCTTTCTGACACTGGGTCTGACATTACGCTCTAAAATGCCTTGGTATTCTCCTGATTTCATGATGCCATGCACACGTTCAAACCCAGTGTCAGAGGCAGCAAAGCAACCCCAAAACATCACTGAACCACCTCCATGTTTGACTGTAGGGAAGGTGTTATTTTCTTTGAAAGCTTCATTTTGTTTTCTGTAAACATAGAGATGGTGTGCTTTACCAAAAAGCTCTAATTTGGTCTCATCTGTCCACAGGACATTCTCCCAGAAGGATTTTGGCATGTTCAGCATGTCTGGCAAATTGCAGTTAGGACTTATGTCTCTGTCAGTAGTGGGGTCCTCCTGGGTCTTCTACCATATAACCCCATTTCATTGAGGTGGCGACGGATGGTGTGAGTTGAAACTGTCGTACCTTGTGTCTGAAGGTCAGCTTGAATCTGTGTGGCAGTTGACTGAGGTGCTTTCTCCACCATATGAACAATCCTTCACTGCAATCTTCCATCAAGTTTTCTCTTTCGGCCACATCCAGTGAGGCTGGCTACAGTGGCATGGGCCTTAACCTTGTTGATAACATTATGTACGGTGTAAACCGGAACACCAAGGTCTCTGGAGATGGACTTGTAGCCTTGAGATTGGACCAAGCATGGACAGTCTTGAGTCTGACCTCTTCAGATAACTAGAGAATTTTCTCCATGCTCATTGCCGTACACACAGTGACACAAAACAGAAGAATGAGTTATTTTCCCTTTTCAAACTAGTTGAATGAGTGATTTTTATATTGCAGGCACCTGCAACTTACCACAGGTGAGTTCAATTCCAAAGTAAATGAGAATCACCTGCTTGAAATCGAATTCTTTCAAACTACTTCTAGAAGGTGCCAATAATATTGTCCAGGTCATTTTAGGATTTCTTTGTGGAGTAAGATAACATTTAGTCAATTATTGAGATGTTTTTGTTTTGTTCAACTGCAAACCAAAGACATACATATGTGGATACCAAAATATTTTTTAATTTCAACCGTTTTCTAGAATAAATGGTGCATTATTTGACAAAAGTGCAAGGGTGCCAATACTTTTGGCCACGACTGTAAATATCGCCATGTAACCAACATCAGAGAAGGCGTGCTTGCAGAGAGTCGTGGTTTATATACTGTATGTAGATAGCTACTCTACTGGTGCCAAAATTTGACTGCAGGGTGTCAGCAAATATAATTAAAACTCAAGTCAACACATCCGTCAGTGCTGCTGTGAACCGCATCACAAGAGACATGCCAAACGGGAGATATATAGATATAAAAAAATATGTCATTTATGCAATTTCAATGCTGTTTGAGTTGCTTTGTGTATCACCACATTTGCGGTGATTATTCTGCAACACTGCTCACTGCATCCTAGTAGGTTGACATAGACGTTTCAAAGAGCTGTCAGTCAAGGCTAGCTCATAAATTTAAGCTCCCCCACCCACTCAGCCTGTCTTTTCAAACTTCCTGGTAGTTAGCCATGAGAGAAAAAGTACTTTTAAGAATGCCTGTCCAGGACCTTTTACACTGTTCACTGTCTATAAGGATCCACACTCTGTTCTACTTTTCTTAAATATTGTTTTGTAATTGACTAAAACAACCAAACAACAAGACAATTGCATTTGAAAAATGTTACATTTTTGCTGTGAGCCAATGTGGTTTCCTAGGTAACCACAGGTTGTTTTCCCCACAGGCGGCAACACCGTGACGTTCTATCTAATACCAGCTGGGATTATAGCAGCAAAAAGGGTTTCACTATGGTTACAAACCAAAGAACCCTTATCTGGAACCATATACAACCATTTGATTTGAGTGTTTAGTGTACATAAAATAGGTATGTGGTCATGTAAGATACTACTGTACCACTGGTATTCGGTCACCAACAAACACAGACGATAATGGTATTCACACTCTGTATAGATATATCCATGGATGCATCTGTGAAAGTGTGTCACATTTGTTTTCTTTTAGAAGCTATCGGCTAGGGTTTACTGAAATTGTTAAACGGCAACACTACTTAAGTGTCATATAATACGTCCTACAACTGTAGTGGAATAAGAGCTCTGTCCTTGTCTGAACCCAAGACACTCTGTAAACACTGGCCCTTATGAATATAAAATATCTGAATAAAGATAGGAGCACTGCAGCAGCGGGAACAGCTCTTCACGGGCCAGTGCGCACACACACACACACACAGACATATGGACCCATGCACACACGCACGCACGCACACAAACACACACGCACAGACATATGGACCCATGCACACACGCACGCACGCACACAGACACACACACACGCACAGACATATGGACCCATGCACACACGCACGCACGCACGCACACAAACACGCACAGACATATGGACCCATGCACACACGCACGCACGCACACAGACACACACACACGCACAGACATATGGACCCATGCACACATGCACGCACGCACACAAACACACACACGCGCACAGACATATGGACCCATGCACACACGCACGCACGCACACAAACACACACACACGCACAAACACACACACACACAGACACAAGCAGTATTCATAACCCAGTCTGGTATTTTGCAAACAATTCAACAGTAGATAGTTGTGTTGACGAGAAAATAAGGTCTGAGTTGAACTCATTTGTTTCCATGCAGTGGTTTGTGTGTTTCCCTCTACTTTACCTGGAAAAATGGTCCTGCGAACGCACCCACAAACTGCAGCTACGTTATGTAGCCTTAAACACAATGGATTATCGTACACCTTCCTCCGACGTTTGCCAATGGAGAAGACGAGTGGTTCGTGTTTTATTAGGCACCTGGACTTGTTCAATGAGAGACCCTAAATTTGTTTATCCGTTGCAAAACGGTTTAAAATAGTTTCTGTTGCGTGCTGTAATGAACACAACCCGGGTGTTCTGTGTGGAGCACAGAAGAAGAAGAAGAAGAAGTGCTACCACTGGCGGGAGACATCCGAACCATTTTGATCTTCTCTGCAAGTCTTTTCCAAGGTCTTCTTCCTTTTTACCAGTGGTGGAAAAAGTACCCAATTGTCATACCTTAAAGATACCTTCATAGAAAAAGACTCAAGTAAAAGGGAAAGTCACCCAGTAAAATACTTCTTGAGTAAAAGTTTAAAAGTATTTGGTTTTTAAATATATTTGCTGCACTGCAAGTCTGAAGATGACGAAACCCTATCAAAATTATCATGATCATCATAATTTACTGAATAACAAGCAGAATGATCTACTGTACATAATATGAATTTGTCCTGAGTTAACTCAAGTTAAGAGATTCTTACCAGTACCATATAGAGTGCCTTGAGAAAAGTATTCAGACCCCTTGACTTATTCCACATTTTGTTGTGTTACAGCCTGAATTCAAAATGTACTGTATTCAATAGATTTCTCTCTCTCACACCCATCTACACAAACAATACTCCATAATGACAAAGTGAAAACATGTTTTGAGAAATTTTTGCAAATGTATTGAAAATTAAATACAGAAGTATCTAATTTACATAACCATTCACATCCCTGAGTCAATACTTTGTAGAAGCACCTTTGGCAGCGACTACAGCTGTGAGTCTTTCTGGGTAAGTCTCTAAAGAGCTTTACACACCTGTATTGTGCAACATTTGCTCATGATTATTTTCAAAATTCTTGGTTGTTCATCATTGCTCGATTTTCAGGTCTTGTCATAGATTTTCAAGTAGATTTAAGTAAAAACTCAGCCACTCGGGAACATTCACTGTTTTCTTGGTAAGCAACTTCAGTGTATATTTGGCTTAATTTGAATTAATCGTACAGTGTCTGGTGGAAAGCAGACCGACCCCGATTTTCCTACCGGATTTTGCCTGTGCTAAGCACCATTCCATTTATTTTTCATCCTGATAACCTCCCCAGTCCTTAACAATTACAAGCATACCCATTAGAATGAGGCAGTCACCACTATGATTGAAAAAAATTGAGAGTGGTACTCACTAATGTGCTGTATTGGATTTGCCCCAAACATAACACTTTGTTTTCAGGGCAAAAAGTGAATTGCTTTGCCAAATTTTTGGATGCATGTTTTGGAATATTTTTACTGTACAGGCTTCCTTCTTTTCCCTCTGTCAATTAGGTTAGTGTTGTGGAGTAACTACAATGCTGTTGATCCATCCAAAGTTCTCTTATCACTGCCATTAAACTCTTTTTTAAAGTCACCATTGGCCTCATGGTGAAATCCCTGAGCGGTTTCCTTCCTCTCCGGCAACTGAGTTAGGAAGGATGCCTGTATCTTTGTAGTGACTGGGTGTATTGATACACCATCCAAAGTGTAATTAATACCTTCACCATGCTCAAAGGGATATTCAGTGACAGTTTTTTTTTTTACCCATCTACCAATAGGTGCCCTTCTTTGTGAGGCATTGGAAAACTTCCCTGGTCTTTGGGGTTGAATCTGTGTTTGAAATCCATTGCTCAACTTTCAGATAATTATATGTATGGGGTACAGAGATGAGGTAGTCATTCAAAAATCATGTTAAACACAATTATTGCACACAGAGTGAGTGCATGCAACTTATTATGTGACTTGTTAAACACATTTGTACTCCTGAACTTTCCATAAAGGAGTTGAACACTTATTGACTCAAGACATTTCAGCTTTTCATTTTTTATTCATTTGTAAACATTTAAAAAAAAACATAATTCCACTTTGACATGATGGGGTATTGTGTGTAGGCCAGCGATAACAAATCTAAATTGTATCATTTTTTTAATCAGGCTGTAACACAAAATTTGAAAGTATTCACAAAGGGTGTGAATACTTTCTGAAGGCCCTGCATGTATGTACTCTGGCGATAAGCCCAGGGACAGCTTAAATGCACAGCAACCACAGACATCACATCCACAGAGATCCTGTTAAATTGATCAAAGCAGCCATACTCTCCTGTCTAGGCCAGGCCTTTATAGATGTTCCCACACAACTGGAGGAGGGAGGGAAAGAGAGATATATATATACAGTATATATGTGTGTTTAATACAGAGTAAGATTGAAAGTAAAATTGACACAGACTTACCACAGCAGTAGGGGCCTGTACTTTCTTACCTAAACGTTAGACCTTTTTTTTGCAGACTGTCGATTCAGTTTTCTCCACAGACACTGAATCCAAACTTCTGAGCAGGTGAAACAGCCTCCTGGGATTCACTAGGAAGGAGAGAGGAAGGAAGGAGAGAGGAAGGATCCTAGTCTTCCTTCCAATTACAGGGCAGAGCCCTGACACTAACAATGCCTGACTGCAGGTTTGATCTATGTGTGTGTGTGTGTGTGTGTGTGTGTGTGTGTGTGTGTGTGTGTGTGTGTGTGTGTGTGTGTGTGTAAATGTGTGTGTGTGTGTGTGTCTGTGTATATATGTGTGTGTTTGTGTGTGTGTGTGTGTGTGTGTGTGTGTGTGTGTGTGTGTGTGTAGGGTTTAACTGTTCTGTGTAGAGTGGGGAGAGCAGTAATGATTCTCCTGTCAGCAACAAGCTGTATGAAGAGATTATGCATGCGTCTCTATCGACCACGCCATATGCACTGGGTGTGTTTGTATGCATGGAGCGCTTAGCTACTCTGTTCTTCTTTCAAGGAGAGAGGGCGAGAGAGGAGGAGAAGACAGAAAGATAGAGAGGGATCTCTCTTCCCCCTCCTCTCCTTTCATCTCCTGTCAGATAGCCATTCCCAGTAGAGTTGGAGAGGAACGACTTGATTGTAGAGGGAGTGTAAGCCCACCTTGTAGTCCATCTGCTAGTAGCAGTTGAATACATAGACCATGATGCAGAGGGCTCGGCCCTGATCTTTGGTGGTCTCAGTATTAAGAACAGGCACACACATCTCCTTCCATAGAAATAACAACTTCACTTCTGTGATAGATTAACTCGTCAAATAATAACCAGGCATTTAAATCCAACAACAATCTAAATGTGTCAATACTGCACAAACATTTCCCCCAAAACACAGCTGTTTGTTTGTTTGTGTGTGTGTGTTAATGAGATACGCAAGCTTCCCGGAAGATAAACAACCCCATCTGTGCCATCCAGAGTTTTTATAGTTTTTAAAATATGGCCAAAAACCGCACATCAATTGTCTGGGTGGCTACAAACCTGCTGGTTCTGAATACCTAAAATGCACAAAGACCTAAAAACATATTCGCTTCGAGAACTATGTGACTGAAATCTAAACACTGTCACCCATCTGTGATACATCACAGATCAAACTCTCTAAGTTGGCCAGTGGCCATCTATGATGTGAATGATGACCTATAGAAAACTTCCCCTCAGACACCAGTATGGATAAATGTAAGTGGGTCTGTGGTCAGCAGTTTGACAGACAGAGATCAATAGAGAGAGAGGACTACCTCTGGCCATAATGCTGCCTCTATGGCCACTAATCACTGTTCCAGCTTTCAAACACTATTGTCTTTGTTATACCTTCAAAGGAAATAGGCTACTTGTCAGTTCCACAGCCACACTACAGAAACAGGTCATCAATCTGCTTTTCATATTTAACCTTTATCTGTGATGTTTCTCACAATAATTCAGTAACCCAGTTTGAGCTGCAATTGCTTGTATGAAAGGTACTAAACAACAAATAATGTTTATTATCATTCTTTTGTTAACCCAAGAGAATATTACTTAAAGGTCATGAACAGTCAAAATCGTGTTTTTCATGAAATTGGACGATATGTGAAAGAAACCAGATCAAAGTATGAAAAATGACTGTTGCTTCTACATTGATAAAGTTTGATCATAAAGTTACTGGTCTTCCTCCACCATGTCAAACACTTGGATTCAGGACGCGGGATTATTATGGGAATAGTGTGACATCACCCTAACTCTCATTTCAATACACCAATGGTAACATAATAGTCTCTTAACTAATTTAAATAGGTACCGCCTTGTAACCAACATCGGAGAAGACGTATTTGCATAGGGTCGTGGCTTAAATAGCTTTTCAGCTACTCTACTGGTGCCAAAATGTGACTGTAGTGCGTCAGAAAACATAATATAAATTCTGACGCAGTTGTCAAGTCAACATCCATCAGTGCTGCTGTGAACTGCATCACAACAGACATGCCAAACAGGAGACTGCATCACAACAGACATGCCAAACAGGAGACTGCATCACAACAGACATGCCAAACAGGAGACTGCATCACAACAGACATGCCAAACAGGAGACTGCATCACAACAGACATGCCAAACAGGAGACTGCATCACAACAGACATGCCAAACAGGAGACTGCATCACAACAGACATGCCAAACAGGAGACTGCATCACAACAGACATGCCAAACAGGAGACTGCATCACAACAGACATGCCAAACAGGAGATGTCAACAACAAAAATATATCATTGATACAATTTCAATATTGTTTGAGTTGCTTTGTTTACCACCAAATTAGCTAGAGATGATGTTACTGAAACACTGCATCCAAGTTGTTTAACATACAGTAGGCGTTTCATATTTGCAGCGGGCGTGGCTTATATAGCTAGATAGCTACTCTACTTGTGCCAAAATGTGATTGTAGGTGTCACCAAATATAATTAAAAGTTCACACTATTCAACTATGGCAAAGATACTTATATGTTTCCCATTTTGTCTGTGTCTGGTGTTAGCTAGTTACTGTCTAGCTAGGTCTTCATCTGTGTCTGGTGTTAGCTAGTTAACGTAAACTCACTCACTTTTGTACATCGCCTTGATCCGTACAATTGACCTTGTGTTTGCGCCCAAAAAACGTAATACTTCCAGATCAACTGTAATATCAATACCAATGTAAAGCATAATTTCTCCTCTTTCCAACAAAATTAATGACGAGACCTTCATGATGCCCATCTCTGCATAATTCAAAAAGGCAATGAGCTCCATCGGGTCTTTTTAAAAATGGCGGGTGGGGAGCGAAGGCTACGAAGTGATCTTGAAAGGGGGAAATATGTTGTGTGAAGAAACAGGTTTTTTCACCCGATTTGTCCAACTAATCAACTTTCAAATGTAAATAAAACAAAGACTTTATGTAATGTCTCATCACATACCTGTTTGAAGATTTGTGTCGAATTTGAAGAGGGGTTTAGGGCTGCGCTAACGTTAGCCTCCCAAGTCAACTGCAGCTGTTCCGGCTTTTGAGTGTCATGATGGCTCGCATTAATGACTTGCATAAAAATGCAATTGGCACCCTAGTCATGAAATATTAATTTAATATTAGCAAAAATTATATTAATTTAGACAAAAATCATGAATAATGAAGTTTTCTTACAAGAGTATATGGTTAAGCATGATTTTAATCTGCGAGAGAAGGGCTACCCCTGGTGGAAAGAGGCTGTACGGCACAAAATGAGTTGCAAATGTGCGCTGTACGTTACGTAGTGACACGTCACGATATAACGTACAGCGTCAGAGAGGTCCGTTTTTTTATATTTTCTCCGATACTGTTAGTCCATTACCATGTCAATCAACGCTGAATCAAAACGTAGTTCACACCCCGGATTTTGATGGCAACACAGTCACTACAGTCCCATTCGTTTTCATTGCAGCCTCGTTTGAATGTCGCGCTTGCGCACATTTGTACGAAATGGGGTGAGTTTACGTTACTTAAAAAAACATTTTTTGCTTTTCTATCCCTCCAAAAATAATGGGTTATATTTTATTCTCTCAAAAGCTATTTTACATGGGAATCAGAATGACTGTTCATGACCTTTTAAGGTATAGGCCTACCATAACCTGTCTATAAATAAAGTAACCAACCATAGTGTTACTCATCTTTGCTTTGGTTCCATCCAGCCCCTTTTCCCCAAAATTACCGTGTGACTGAATAAATTCCTTGTAAACGGTACCACTCTCTGCCTTTGTCATCCTTACTCGCACCTACAGTCCCATACCTCTTTCACTCCACGGGGAGTTGAGTTGTAGCAGGGTGTTACCTACGCCTCTAGGAAGAGGGAACGCAACATAATGGGATTTGAACCCAGGGACTCCCGCACCCCAAGTGAGAATCATACCCTTTTGTTACCAGGAGGGAAGGTTATGTTACGTACGCCTCTAGGAAGAGGGAACGCAACACCCTGCTACAACTCAACTCCCCGTGGAGTGAAAGAGGTATGGGACTGTTCTGCGAGTAAGGATGACAAAGGCAGAGAGTGGTACCGTTTACAAGAGTGGTACCGTTTACAAGGAATTTATTCCGTCACACGGTAATTTTGGGGAAAAGGGGCTGGACAGAACGAAAGCAAAGAAAGTAAATATCAAGGCCCCCTCTCCTACCTTACCTGCCTACCCACTACTTACTTAACTTAGCACCACCCGGTGCGCTAACCAAAATACAGGGGGTGGTCCGCCCAGGTCTTACCTAGTGTGCATAGACAGTGGATACTACGGATTATGTATGCCCGCGGGCCTCTTGTCTAAGCACTCCCTAGGTGCCTTCCCCTTCCCCCCTGGGAACAAATGAAACAGAATAATCAAAATGTAATTAAAGAATTTCAAGAATCAAAAACACAGTTCTATTGGCACGCACATACCTCAAATCAGCGGCTACAAAAATACTTAACAAAAGCCTGTCTCTCAGCCACAACCAAGACAGGACACACTCATCATCTCTCTTCTCTCAGCAATCATCTTTTTCTACAACAACCAACAGACGACATATCAATCATCTCCATTCTGAGCCACAGAACACTGGCTTATATAGCGGGAGAATTAGTCTAATGGGATACAGCTGTATCCTGACGAGGGGGCGGGGTCAGCTCCAATTTGCCATGGAGTCGACCAATCAGCTGCTTGGGGGATTCCAGGAAGCCATTTTCCTGAAACACACACATACAAAACCACAACACAGGAACTAGGGAACGTAACACCCTCTAATCACTCTGACATCAATGTAAATGTTATCAAAAATCAAACACTTCATGAGAGCCCATGAGCTCATGTTGTGCAACATTTCTATAGGCTATGCAATTGCGTGAGAAAACAGAGTTTTGATGGCCTCTATTAAAAAGCTTTCTATAGGCTAGGCCTACAATATTTATTTCTCAACTTTAACAGGAGTATAGCCTACATGGCTGGCATGAAAATTAACCACAGGAAAAGCGTCCTCAATTCACTATTTAAGTGCATAGATATCAGGGGCAGCGGAAAAATACATGTTTCAAGACAGGTGTATGATAGTGGTCCATACTAAATCCAAACAATTCACACATACATTACAAGATTAAATCAAGAATAGTCTGATGGGTGACAATATTAGCCTATCACTTGTGAATGATGCCCAGCATAAGTCAAGAAACAATGCGTACCTTTTTTGGGGACTTTTTCAAATCATAGTCGCGTAGCCTAGCCCATAGGCCTATATGTTTTGATAAAGTTTGTATCACAACTAAAGTGGCCAAATAACTTCTTACAATTAAGCACATTAATCAGTTGTACAATGGGTGTAGACCCTAACTTGCATACATCCGCACAGCGCGTGAGTTTGAAGTTAAGGGAAGACAATTTTCACCATAAAAATGCGCCTTTATAATAAAAGCATTACATGCATAATCGCATTTGCGGTCACTTTTGATAATGGTGTTTTCCTGCTAATGGAACATTCGCCCTTATAGCCTACTGCCCTGTGCACATTGCTGCACTTATAATGTGAAGAAATAACCTAACAGTTTATCAACATTTTGAGCTAAATGTTCTGATCTGTTGCGTTAGCCTCATTGCTAAAAAATGATCAGGGCACGCAGGGTGAAATATCAAAATGAACTCTCAACCAACTATATTAATTTCGGGACAGGTCGAAAAGCATGAAACATTCTTGCCAATTTAGCTAGCTAGCTTGCTGTTGCTAGCTAATTTGTCCTGGGATATAAACATTGGTTTGTTATTTTACCTGTTCCTCTACTCCGACAATCCTGGTGTTCTCACATAACCTCATCCAGACAGGAGACGGCCATGCTCACGTCTGACGTCCACCAGACCTGAGTACCATCTGAGTACCCGTCTGGGCCACATAGAGGGAAAGTAACGCATACACATACATGGTTAGAAGTCAGAGGTCAAAGGTCAGTGAAAGACCTCCCGTGTAGCTCAGTTGGTAGAGCATGGCGCTTGCAACGCCAGGGTTGTGGGTTCATTCCCCACGGGGGGACCAGGATGAATATGTATGAACTTTCCAATTTGTAAGTCGCTCTGGATAAGAGCGTCTGCTAAATGACTTAAATGTAAATGTATTTAGGTTTGAGGTTAGAAGGTACAGATCTGAGGACAGGTCAGATGGATAAAAAGATACAGGTCAAGGCAGGAGGTAAACCCTGCTACTGGGTGTGCAGGCTTTTGCTACAGCCTTGCTCTAACACACCTTCTAATTCTAATGTAATACAGTACCTGAGCGGGGTAGTCCAACAGACACTGTCCTCTGGGTTTGTCCTCGTAGGCCATCACTGACTTGGTTATCGCATTACGCACCTTTGACCGCACGGTGTCCAAAACGCAATTCAACCACACACACAATTATGACATGGAACACAGTGCAACCACACACATAATGATGACATAGTACGTGGTTCAATCACACACATAATGATAACATAGTACACATACATACCTTTAATGTGTTGGTCACTTTAGAACCATGGGGCATTGCTCACCATGATAATGGTAACTCCCTCTTCTTATTAGGGCTGATTAAAGGGGACATACTCCTCCTCCCTACTGAGCATGCCCAGACCTGTCTTAGTAGGGTTCCCCTCTGTGTTCGTCTCAAACTGCATCTTAGCTGTGTTGTCAAACAGCTTGGATAGATGCCTCTGGACCTAGGTATGGAGCAGGAAAAGGAAGGATTAATGACAGGAAAAAAAAGAACCAATCTTGATTGACAGGTTTAAACAAAGTTGTTGTTTAACTATCCTTCACAACAGAGTAGAAACCTGTTTCGTTTTTTTTTTATTCTCAGGATGAAGTGTAAAGACTCTTGCAAACTATGACCAACATTGCTCTCTTGTGGAGACTCAGGGTCCTACTTATATGATCAAAACACTCATAAGTATTCATAGAGACCCAACCTGTCCATAATCTTATTCATTATGATCTAAAAAGCAAGAACATATCTTAGATCAGTACTCCTACTCTGAGAAGCTTTGAGGATTTAGGCCCTGGGCCTGTAGTTATCAAGCATCTCAGAATTACTCTTAGGAATCGTGCTAAAAGTTTGACTGTGATCTGAAACGTAGCTATCAAGAGTCTCTACCTTACTCTCAGCGATTATTAGGAGTTTGTTTTATGAGTTGACCTCAGCATGTTTTTATGACATGAGAAGAGCCGTTAAGTGAAAGTGTGATGATTCTACATTTCCAAAAAACAACATTGAAAGGGGTTATCTGCAGTTCATCAATTTCTGGACTTCTGAATTATTGAAATGGAACCATTGATTCTTGAAGAATGTAACGTATAAATGCCCCATGAGCTTAGTATGAGCTTGTTTCACTTTGTAAACAAAGTAAATGTAAACAAACGATATAGCCTCAAAACATGTTTAACCCCTAAGGTCGATGTCCGTGCCCCGCGGAAATCTTATTCGCATAATTTTTTTAAAAACCCATAGAAATCCAGAAATGTAAGCTAGAGATATCTGATATCCACCGCATCCGCCTATGTAACACTTTCACATTTGCGGTGAAAGGTGACAGAGCTAGGGCGGTGTTTGTCAGACCATGAGACATCCCGAAAATTGGTCTTCTCACAAAATCGTCTGTAGTGTCCTAACAGTTTGGCTATCATCTATTACGACCCCTCTATGGAACATGATGGTCCTCTTAGTGTTGCTCTATGACCCCCACAAGCGGATTCGTCTGAAGTCGGTGCAGACGATCTGCCAACTTCTGTCTGTAGCATCCGAACAGTTTTGGGCTACACACTAATATCCATCTGTGGAAAGGTGACACTCTCACAAACGCGTACATGTCAGTTGTTTTGCTCCAGACTCATCTGAAGGTGTCCCAGTACCAGTTGAAAAAAATGAATGGAAGTATTTTTGGACACAACATTTTTGTGCCAGAAATATGGTGTTAATAAATACATGCAAAAAAAAAATGTTTCCTGATCTTATGATGTCTCTCAGATATAGGACAGACACTTCAGAACAAACTTCCTTTAGATTTTTTTGGGGGACTTTCTGTTGTTCCATGTAGTGAATTTGTTATTCAATGCATTTGTATGGGCTAATAGCAGTAAGGCCCCAAAAGGGCCCAAATATTGTTTTTATACTTCAAGTCTTAAAATTCTAAATCACATAGCTACATGATCCTTGGTATGACCTTGTTAAAACAATTCCACAAAGCTTACAAGAACAACACCCCCCCAGCTTTAAAACTATAATTTTGATATCATGATGGTCAGTCATTGCATCCATAGCTGTGTCTATCAATTTGAGTGGTTACAGTTCTCCAGCCATATCCCTCAGTTTTTTACCGAAACCGAGAGGCGCTTTGTTATTGTTTCAACTGCTGATTGCCACTTTAAACAACATTAATGTCCAACCAATTATAGGCCTATCAACATATCGTTATGATATTTGTTTTGTAGGCTACTAGATATGTCTAGTTTTTATTGTTATATTAAAATGTAATCATCATAAAAAATGATCATAATGGTGTCGGACAATAGTAAAATTGGTTAGTAGGCCTATTTAGGTTAAATAAGACTCACAGGCACACTGGTGCATGAAAGGTTGGCACTGTGGTGAGAGATAGGCTAATCTAACTCACCCAAATAGTTTGAGAGAACATTAGGAACATCTGTCTCACGTTACCCTACTACCAATCCCTTTTCAACACATGTCATACTATGCGGCATGCGATCATGTAAAATTAAAGACAACTGAACTGGTAGGTCTCGAGTTCTCTAAAATACACCCTGAGGTATGAGCACTTTTCTGTCATAGGAATGTTGATAACATGCTTTTACTCCTATGTGTAAAAGTAGGACCACATTTTCATCAATCACAATTTTTGGGCAGTTAGAACCGATTTCCTACTCTGAGACACTTGATAACTACAGGCCATGGTGCCATATGCACAATGCACCTCAGAAAAGGTCATAGGAATCCTGTTAAAACCTGTTTTAAGACAACAACAAAAACTCTCAGCTCTGAGTTGGGTTTAGGATGATAAAACACTGCCCATACAAACTCTAAGCCAGGAATTAAATCAACTCATAAAAGTTATCTCAGCTGGTAATCCCGACAAGTTTGAAAGGTCTATCATTTTTATCGAACACAATCAAAGCCCTAGATACCTTCAATTGCCCAATTTATAGGAATGCCCAATTTAGACATACAGGAAGTGCGTACGGCCCAGTACATCGCTAAGGCCAAGCTTCCTGCCGTCCAGGACCTCTACACCAGGTGGTGTCAGAGGAAGGCACAAAAAATTGCCAAAGACTCCAGCCATCCCAGTCATAGACTGTTCTCTCTGCTACCGCATGGCAAGTGGTCCCAGAGTGCCAAGTCTAGGTCCAAAAGGCTCCTTAACAGCTTCCAGCCCCAAGCCATAAGACTCCTGAACAGCTAATCAAATGGCCACCCTGACTATTTACATTGTCCCCCCCAAACCCTCTTTTTACGCTACTGCTACTCTCTGTTCATCATATATGCCTAGTCACTTTAACCATACCTACATGTACATACTACCTCAATAAGCCTGACTAACAGGTGTCTGTATATAGCCTTGCTACTGTTATTTTCAAATGTCTTTTTACTGTTGTTTTATCTCTTTACTTACCTACATACACACACATACCTTTTTTCGCACTATTGTTTAGAGCCTGTAAGTAAGCATTTCACTGTAAGGTCTACACCTGTTGTATTCGGCGCACGTGACAAATACACTTTGATTTGATTCCTTTGGACAGGATGTACAGCATGTCAACAGAGGAGATAAAGTAGAATCTGTGAAAGGCTAGACGCCTCCAGATAGTCATGCCAAGGCCTTCTCACACAGAGACAAGTCTACACACAAACATGATCAGTGAAGTGTGTGTGTGACACACAGCAGGTTGGTGGCACCTTAATTGCGGGAGGACAGGCTCGTGGTAATGGCTGGAGCGGAATAGGTGGAATGGTATCAAATACATCAAAACACATGGTTTGATGCCATTCCATTCGCTCCGGTCCAGACATTAATATGAGCCGTCACTGGTTTTACTACGCACAAGTGTATAAATACATGCATGGGTGTTTGTGTTGCCTTTTATCCATCGATAACACCAACATGCTCTTCTCTCTGACACGCATTTCACTCCAAAAACATTCTTTATCTTTGTGAGAAAGATATTCCCACTACATAATCCCTCTCTCGCCTGCTCGGAATGGATCCCAGTTTGCCGAACAAGCCTGCTTTATTGGTGGCCTCCACCACGTTGGGCGTTTTATGGGCTGCGTTTGCCAGCTCTTTGAAATCAGCATCAATCCCTTCAAAGCGGTTGGAGTTCTAGGGAGTGTTGCATTGTGGGAGCCCGGCCAGGGGATAGGAGTTCCCAGAGGACAGAGAGAATCACAAAGCGAGATATTAACTACAAACATCTGGCTTAAGACTAGCACTTAATTAAGGAAAGTAGTGTTGAGACCATTAATGATTTCTTAATTAACATGCATGAAAGTGGTACAGTCAGAGGCCTTATGAAGGATATAAAGCAAACTTGTGAAATGGGAGTGTATGTGTCTGTGTGTGTGTCTGTGTGTGTGTGTGTTTGTTTGTGTGCGTGTGCCTGCATGCAAGTGTGTGTGTGTCTGTGTGTCTGATCCTCGGGCAGCTGCGAGCGGATGTCCTCAGAGCCTATGTCACTGTCAAACCTACAAAAACACAGAGAAACCACACACTGATGTTAAGTTAACCTGACATGATCAATTTCTACCAGGGAGAAAATAAGCTTGGATGTAGAGGCTTTTTACTGACAACCCTACAGCACACCAGCCTGAGTGCCAATCTGTTACTGTTATGGCATGTCAAGTCATGTTTGGCATGGTGGTTGGGCCGACACCACACACAGACACACACACAGTTAATTATCAAGCCAGACATCCATGACGATAATGAGAAAATAATCATCATGTTGTTACAGAGAAACAATTAAGCGCATAATTAATCTGTTAATTAGACAGCATGATGAAGCACCCCTACCTGTGGGTTAATTAGCATATGCAAAGATTCAATTATGCTTTTCTAATGCATGAGCGTTGTGCTGTTAATTGTTCACTGCACAATTATAGACTGATAACTGTAGCGGGGTGACAGGAGGGAACAATTGTCTGTGATCTTCACAATGGTTGCCCATGACGGAAAAAACGTGGATTGCTTACGGATGGGTGTAAGCAATGTGGTTATGTCTCCACGTAGCACTCAGGTTGGGGACGTGGAGTCAAAACCATTTTGTTTCCATCAGTTTAGGTTAGTCTCAATCCACCATAGGCGAGTACGTCGGCCTTCCGCATCCGTGGTGGAAGGTGGCCGAGCTACAGCGGTGTTTGTCAGACCATGAGACATCCCGAAAATCAGTCTTCTCACGAAAACGTCTGTAGCGTCCGAACGGTTTGGCCTACAAGCTAAATGGTGTTCTCCGTTTTGCTTTACGACAGCCACAAGTGTCACGGGACTTGTCGGAAGGTAATTAGTACCATTTAAAAAATGAAGAATGGAGGTAGTAATGTGCCAACCAAAAAAAAGGGGTTAAAAATGTGTAAAAAAAAACGTTAATATTTCCTTAGCTTTCATGTATCACCTAGATATAGGAAAGACACTTCAAAACCTTATTCCTTATGGTTTATTTTTGTCTGTCTGCTTTGCCATGTATGAATGTCTTATTCAATGCATCTCTATGGGCTATAGTAGTAAAGGCCAAATTCAATATTTTATCAAATAATTTGCAAATACTTATTGGTACTTTTTTGTTATAACTACAGGCGTCCTAAAAGTCAAAATAAAATAGCTAACTGATTCATGGTATGATCATCTTAAAATAATCCTTTGACTTTTTGTGGTTAACTGCAAAGAACCATTGAAGGGCTCAAAGGGTTATTTGGGTCAGTATGGTTCCACAGAACCATCCCCCTTCCCTAAGAACCCTTAAGGAACCCTACTTTTTTTAACACACCAAAAACAAATAGTGCTATATAGTTCTAATTAAGAGTTATTTGGCTTGTAACCACAGGGGAACCCTTTTTGGTGCTTTATGGAACTTAGATATTGAAACAAACAATTTTAAAAAATCAACCTGCAATAGAGCAAAGCTGGGAAATATGATAATGAGTGGCGTGGTTTTAGTTCAAAGAGATGTGTATACGTTTAAAGCCGCTGTATTTGGGTAAATCTAGGCATTTAAAATGAAGCCTTGTGAAAAACGTATTGACATTGTGATAAAAATATATATATATTTGATAATATTGGTGGATGAATGCAATGGATGAATGCAACAACCATGTCTGTGTCACTAACAAATACAGTCATTGTGGTAACTGTACAATATACAGTGCATTCGGAAAGTATTCAGACCACTTGACTTTTTACACATTTTGTTACGTTACACCGTATTCTGAAATGGATTAAATCGTTTTTCCCCCCTCATCAATCTTCACACATTACCCCATAATGACAAGCAAAAACAGGTTTTTTGAAAAAATGTGATATGTATTCAAAATATAAAAATATAAAAACATTTACATATGTATTCAGACCTGTTACTCATTACTTTGTTGAAGCACCTTTAGCATTGATTACAGCCTCAAGTCTTCTTGGGTATGACACTGCAAGCTTGGCACACCTGTATTTGGGGAGTTTCTCCCATTCATCTCTGCAGATCCTCTCAAGCTCTGTCAGGTTGGATGGGGACCGTCGCTGCACAGCTATTTTCAGGACTCAAGAGATGTTTGATCGAGTTCCAGTCCGGGCTCTGGCTGGGCCACTCAAGAACATTCAAAGACTTGTTCCAAAGCCACTCCTGTGTTGTCTTGGCTGTGTGCTTAGGGTCGTTGTCCTGTTGGAAGGAGAACCTTCGCCCCAGTCTGAGGTCCTGAGTGTTCTGGAGCAGGTTTTCATCAAGGATCTCTCTGTACTTTGCTCCGTACATCTTTCCCTTGATCCTGACTAGTCTCCCAGTCCTCACCGCAGCATGATGCTGCCACCACCATGCTTCACCGTGGGGATGGTGCCAGGTTTCCTTCAGACGTGACACTTGGCATTCAGTCCAAAGTGTTAAATCTTGGTTTCATCAGAACAGAGAATCTTGTTTCTCATGGTCTGAGAGTCCTTTAGGTGGCTTTGTGCAAACTCCAAGCGGGCTGTCTTATCTATTTTTTTCTAACTTGTTTCTTTTTGCTAACTTTCGATTAAAATGTATTGTAGTGAGATAATTTATTTCTTTCGGGATATGAATACTAAGTATGTCCACATCACAGTCAAATCGTTTAATTTATAAACTACACAGTAATGTACAAGTTGTATTTTGTTATGATCCTACACTTAATATAGTACACTTATCATAATATGGATGTAATCCAGAGAGGTTATACAAATGATCTAGATCCTCTATAAGAATGTGGAGGGATCCAAATTGTGGATTTAAAAGAAAACAATGACACCTTTGTTTTTAAGCCCTAGATTTCTAACCCCTTGATATTACTGTTGGATCTGGAGCTAACATTTCAATGGCCATAATAAATCAATATGCCAATAGTGGACAACCTTGTTTTATACCTCTTGACAGTTTAATACTTTCTTAGAAATATACATGATTTACTAATTTACACCTAGGGTTACTGTACATAACTTTATTAACACATTGTATAAGAGATTCTCCATAATTGAAATGTTCCATGCATTAATATATAAATTCCAGTCCTACTTTATCAAAAGCCTTTTCAAAGTCAGCTATGAATACCATGCCTGGTTTCCCAGATTTTTTAGAGTGTTCTATTGTTTCCAGTACTTGTCTTATATTATCTCCAATAATCGTCAATGTAAAAATCCTGTCTGATTAGGATGAATAATATCCTAATCTACCATTTTAATAGGAGTGGTTAAAACATGCGGTCTCCGAGCACATCAAAAAAGGTTTGATATACCTCTACTGGTATGCCATCCAGCCCTGAAGTTTTCCCAGACTTAAAGGCTTTAATTGCGTCAAGAAGTTCCTCCTCTGTAATTTGACCTTCACATGAGTCTTTCTGTACAGATGTTAATTTTACATTATTAATAGACAAAAATCCTTACAATTAACTTTGGTTAGTGGATATGGAGACTGAAACAAAAACACATGCTTAAAGTACTTTGCTGCCTCTTTCAAAATATTGTTTGGTGAATCATGGGTGACTCCATAATTTGTAACAAGTTTCAGTAAATTATTTTTGGTAGCATTTCTTTGTTGAAGATTATAAAATAATTTGGTGAATTTTCTCAATATTCCAACCAGTTCACTTTTATTTTTTATAATATATTACTTTTCCTGTAACATATTCTGTGCTTCTGGTTCAGTTTTTATTGCTATCTATCTGTCCTGTCAGTCCCTCTATTTCTTTTGTTAATATGAATTATTTTGATCTAAATGTCTTTTGTTTTAAAGATGAGTGTTGAATTTCATGTCCTCTAAAGGCACATTTAAATGTGTCTCATACAATAAAGGGATCTGCTGTACCGATATTAAGTTGTTAAAAAGTTATATATTATTCTGTCCTGGTTAAAAACAAGTTGTCATCCAACAGACTTTGATTAAATTTCCAATATCCTCACCCACGTGGAAATTCTGTAAGAGTAATATATATGCCAATTACTTGATGGTCCAACCACATTCTGTCCCCTATCAACACTTTATAAACTTTTGGTGCCATAGAGAATGACATAAGAAAGTAGTCAAGATGACTAGCTTGATTTAGCCTCCTCCAAGTATATCTCACTAGGTCAGGATATTTAAGCCTTCATATATCGACTAGTTCCAATATATCCATGATTTTCGTGATTTCCTTAAGTGCATAAGGGTGATACTGCAGTTTGATTTCATTTACGATTCATTGAGGTATTTAAAAGCGTATTATAATCGCCCAACATAATAATAGAGTCTTGTATTGATAAATTATTATATTTTCAAAGAAGCGTGGATCAGCATTATTTGGACCTTATACATTAATGAGCAGTGTCTTAATTTAACACTGTTCTGGTGTCTATATAGGTCCACAGACTTAACACTTTTAGCAAACACTTTTTTTCTATTTTTTAAAACTTTATCTGCACCTCAGAGACTATCTGCACTTTAGAGACTATCTGCACTTTAAAGACTATCTGCAGCTCCAATACAATCTGCACTTTATAGACTATCTGCAGCTCCAATACTATCTGCACTTTAGAGACAATCTGCAGCTCAGATACTATCTGCACTTTAGAGACTATCTGCAGCTCCAATACTATCTGCACTTTAGAGACAATCTGCAGCTCAGATACTATCTGCACTTTAGAGACTATCTGCAGCTCCAATACAATCTGGACTTTAGAGACTATCTGCAGCTCAGATACTATCTGCACTTTAGAGACTATCTGCAGCTCAGATACTATCTGCACTTTAGAGACTATCTGCAGCTGCAATACAATCTGCACTTTAGAGACAATCTGCAGCTCAGATACTATCTGCACTTTAGAGACTATCTGCAGCTCCAATACAATCTGGACTTTAGAGACTATCTGCAGCTCAGATACTATCTGCACTTTAGAGACTATCTGCAGCTCAGATACTATCTGCACTTTAGAGACTATCTGCAGCTGCAATACAATCTGCACTTTAGAGACTATCTGCAGCTCCAATACAATCTGCACTTTCGAGACTATCTGCAGCTGCAATACAATCTGCACTTTAGAGACTATCTGCAGCTCCAATACAATCTGCACTTTAGAGACTATCTGCAGCTCAGATATTATCTGCACTTTAGAGACTATCTGCAGCTCCAATACTATCTGCAGTTTAGAGACTATCTGCAGCTTCAATACAATCTGCACTTTATAGACTATCTGCAGCTCCAATACTATCTGCACTTTAGAGACTATCTGCAGCTCCAATACAATCTGCACTTTAGAGACTATCTGCAGCTCAGATACAATCTGCACTTTAAAGACTATCTGCAGCTCAGATACTATCTGCACTTTAGAGACAATCTGCACTTTCAAGACTATCTGCAACTCCAATACTATCTGCACTTTAGAGACTATCTGCAGCTCAGATACTATCTGCACTTTAAAGACTATCTGCAGCTCAGAGATTATTGCACTTATACCTGCTGGAAACTAGATGTGACTGCACCTTTTATACCTGCTGGAAACTAGATGTGACTGCACCTTTTATACCTGCTGGAAACTAGATGTGACTGCACCTTTTATACCTGCTGGAAACTAGATGTGACTGCACCTTTTATACCTGCTGGAAACTAGATGTGACTGCACCTTTAATACCTGCTGGAAACTAGATGTGACTGCACCTTTTATACCTGCTGGAAACTAGATGTGACTGCACCTTTTATACCTGCTGGAACCTGTGGACGTGACTGCACCTTTTATACCTGCTGGAAACTAGATGTGACTGCACCTTTTATACCTGCTGGAAACTAGATGTGACTGCACCTTTTATACCTGCTGGAAACTAGATGTGACTGCACCTTTTATACCTGCTGGAAACTAGATGTGACTGCACCTTTTATACCTGCTGGAAACTAGATGTGACTGCACCTTTTATACCTGCTGGAAACTAGATGTGACTGCACCTTTTATACCTGCTGGAAACTAGATGTGACTGCACCTTTTATACCTGCTGGAAACTAGATGTGACTGCACCTTTTATACCTGCTGGAAACTAGATGTGACTGCACCTTTAATACCTGCTGGAAACTAGATGTGACTGCACCTTTTATACCTGCTGGAAACTAGATGTGACTGCACCTTTTATACCTGCTGGAACCTGTGGACGTGACTGCACCTTTTATACCTGCTGGAAACTAGATGTGACTGCACCTTTTATACCTGCTGGAAACTAGATGTGACTGCACCTTTTATACCTGCTGGAAACTAGATGTGACTGCACCTTTTATACCTGCTGGAAACTAGATGTGACTGCACCTTTTATACCTGCTGGAAACTAGATGTGACTGCACCTTTTATACCTGCTGGAAACTAGATGTGACTGCACCTTTTATACCTGCTGGAAACTAGATGTGACTGCACCTTTTATACCTGCTGGAAACTAGATGTGACTGCACCTTTTATACCTGCTGGAAACTAGATGTGACTGCACCTTTTATACCTGCTGGAAACTAGATGTGACTGCACCTTTTATACCTGCTGGAAACTAGATGTGACTGCACCTTTTATACCTGCTGGAAACTAGATGTGACTGCACCTTTAATACCTGCTGGAAACTAGATGTGACTGCACCTTTTATACCTGCTGGAAACTAGATGTGACTGCACCTTTTATACCTGCTGGAAACTAGATGTGACTGCACCTTTTATACCTGCTGGAAACTAGATGTGACTGCACCTTTTATACCTGCTGGAAACTAGATGTGACTGCACCTTTTATACCTGCTGGAAACTAGATGTGACTGCACCTTTTATACCTGCTGGAAACTAGATGTGACTGCACCTTTAATACCTGCTGGAAACTAGATGTGACTGCACCTTTTATACCTGCTGGAAACTAGATGTGACTGCACCTTTTATACCTGCTGGAACCTGTGGACGTGACTGCACCTTTTATACCTGCTGGAAACTAGATGTGACTGCACCTTTTATACCTGCTGGAAACTAGATGTGACTGCACCTTTTATACCTGCTGGAAACTAGATGTGACTGCACCTTTTATACCTGCTGGAAACTAGATGTGACTGCACCTTTTATACCTGCTGGAAACTAGATGTGACTGCACCTTTTATACCTGCTGGAAACTAGACGTGACTGCACCTTTTATACCTGCTGGAAACTGTGGACGTGACTGCACCTTTTATACCTGCTGGAAACTGTGGACGTGACTGCCCCTTTAATACCTGCTGGAACCTGTGGACGTGACTGCACCTTTTATACCTGCTGGAACCTGTGGACGTGACTGCACCTTTTATACCTGCTGGAACCTGTGGACGTGACTGCACCTTTTATACCTGCTGGAAACTGTGGATGTAAATAATAAAATGTGATTTGAAGTAGAATGATACCTTCACAGAGTGGTTTTCTCTACCTGTGTATGTGATATAGTTAGAGCTAGTCTGTCTACCTGTGTATGTGATATAGTTAGAGTTAGTCTGTCTACCTGTGTGTGTGATATAGTTAGAGTTAGTCTGTCTACCTGTGTATGTGATATAGTTAGAGCTAGTCTGTCTACCTGTGTGTGTGATATAGTTAGAGTTAGTCTGTCTACCTGTGTATGTGATATAGTTAGAGTTAGTCTCTCTACCTGTGTATGTGATATAGTTAGAGTTAGTCTGTCTACCTGTGTATGTGATATAGTTAGAGTTAGTCTGTCTACCTGTGTATGTGATATAGTTAGAGTTAGTCTGTCTACCTGTGTATGTGATATAGTTAGAGTTAGTCTGTCTACCTGTGTATGTGATATAGTTAGAGTTAGTCTGTCTACCTGTGTATGTGATATAGTTAGAGTTAGTCTGTCTACCTGTGTGTGTGATATAGTTAGAGTTAGTCTGTCTACCTGTGTATGTGATATAGTTAGAGCTAGTCTGTCTACCTGTGTATGTGATATAGTTAGAGTTAGTCTGTCTACCTGTGTATGTGATATAGTTAGAGTTAGTCTGTCTACCTGTGTATGTGATATAGTTAGAGTTAGTCTGTCTACCTGTGTATGTGATATAGTTAGAGTTAGTCTGTCTACCTGTGTATGTGATATAGTTAGAGTTAGTCTGTCTACCTGTGTATGTGATATAGTTAGAGTTAGTCTGTCTACCTGTGTATGTGATATAGTTAGAGTTAGTCTGTCTACCTGTGTATGTGATATAGTTAGAGTTAGTCTGTCTACCTGTGTATGTGATATAGTTAGAGCTAGTCTGTCTACCTGTGTATGTGATATAGTTAGAGTTAGTCTGTCTACCTGTGTATGTGATATAGTTAGAGTTAGTCTGTCTACCTGTGTATGTGATATAGTTAGAGCTAGTCTGTCTACCTGTGTATGTGATATAGTTAGAGTTAGTCTGTCTACCTGTGTATGTGATATATTTAGTTAGTCTATCTACCTGTGTATGTGATATAGTTACAGTTAGTCTGTCTACCTCTGTATGTGATATAGTTAGTTAGTCTGTCTACCTCTGTATGTGATATAGTTTGAGTTAGTCTGTCTACCTGTGTATGTGATATAGTTAGAGTTAGTCTGTCTACCTGTGTATGTGATATAGTTAGAGCTAGTCTGTCTACCTGTGTATGTGATATAGTTAGAGTTAGTCTGTCTACCTGTGTATGTGATATAGTTAGAGTTAGTCTGTCTACCTGTGTATGTGATATAGTTAGAGCTAGTCTGTCTACCTGTGTATGTGATATAGTTAGAGCTAGTCTGTCTACTTGTGTATGTGATATAGTTAGAGTTAGTCTGTCTACCTGTGTATGTGATATAGTTAGTTAGTCTGTCTACCTGTGTATGTGATATAGTTAGAGCTAGTCTGTCTACCTGTGTATGTGATATAGTTAGAGTTAGTCTGTCTACCTGTGTATGTGATATAGTTAGTTAGTCTGTCTACCTGTGTATGTGATATAGTTACAGTTAGTCTGTCTACCTCTGTATGTGATATAGTTAGTTAGTCTGTCTACCTCTGTATGTGATATAGTTAGAGTTAGTCTGTCTACCTGTGTATGTGATATAGTTAGAGTTAGTCTGTCTACCTGTGTGTGAGGTAGTCTATGAAGTGTTGTTTGAACATGAGACTCCACTTCCTGGCGATATTGAGCGGGGCGCTCTTAAAGGCCCGTCCATCTACCCTCATCCATCCCTGGAAAACACACTGACTCCAGACCCTGCACCTCCTCATGGATATGCTCGTACCTGGGGTTATACACACACAGAGTCATCATGTCTGTACACACACACACACACACACACACACACACACACACACACACACACACACACACACACACACACACACACACACACACACACACACACACACACACACACACACACACACACACACACACACACACACACACACACACGGCAGGTAGCCTGGCGGTTAGAGCGTTGGTCCAGTAACCGAAGATCGCTAATTCAAATCCATGCGCTGACAAGGTGAAAGATCTGTTGATATGCCCTTGACGAGAGGCCTATTTGCTCCAGGGTCTCCATTGATAATGGGATATGCAAAAAAACACATTTCCAATTCACACGTGTATTAATACACACCTGTACATGCGTAGAATTAGACAAATATAAGCACCCTGGTCAGCATGTGGCCGTACAACAGGAACTGACGCAAAACCTCCTTCCTGTTGTCAACGTACAGTACAGGTATGTGTAGTGCTCCAGAGTGTTCCGGAACTCACAACTAGTTGCCATAACAGCCTGCACAGCTTACATCAGCAGCTGACGCATGTCCACCATATCATGACACATTTTAAAGCAACTGAAACCAAATTGCAGTCAGTCTCCAGAGGCTGGGATTGACACAGACACAAGTGAATCTCTCACCTTCACAGATCTCTCAACTTCACAGACAGTCTAGTTAAGGAGGAGAAACATACAGTAGGGACAACTAAAATGCATTCATCCACAACAGAGAACAGACAACAGGCTCCTGGACAGCTGTATCAATCTGTAACTAGGGCCCATTGTGATGAGGGCTTTAGAGCACTGAGGTCCTTATTAGATTCTTGCTGAAGGTTCATATCCTGTGTGGCACAGCAGACCCTAAAGCAATCAACCACCTGGGCTAGAACTATCAATCACAGTGTTTAGTATGAATGTAATGTGTGTGTGTGTGTGTGTGTGTGTGTGTGTGTGTGTGTGTGTGTGTGTGTGTGTGTGTGTGTGTGTGTGTGTGTGTGTGTGTGTGTGTGTGTGTGTGTGTGTGTGTGTGTGTGTGTGTGTGTGTGTGTGTGCGTGCGTGCGTGCGTTGTGGTGCGTGCGTGCGTGCGTTGCGTTGCGTTGCGTGCGTGCGTGCGTGCGTGCGTGCGTGTGTGCGTGCACCACCGTATTAGATTGAGTGAGTGGAGAAAGGGTTCATCTGTTGTTCATTATCGTATTAGAATGGGTGAGTGGAGAGTTGGGACGTATGTTGTTATTATCGTATTAGATTGGGTGAGTGGAGAGAGGGGACACGTTGTTAATTATCGTATTAGATTGGGTGAAGCGAGAGAGGGGACGTATTTTGTTATTATCGTGTAAGATTGGGTGAGTGGAGAGAGGGGACACATGTTGTTTTTATCATATTAGATTGGGTGAGTGGAGAGAGGGGACGTATTTTGTTATTATCGTGTAACATGCTGACCAGACCGGACACGTCACGTGCGCGAGCGTCGCAAAATAAATTTTGAAATCCATGTTATTCAATTATTGTACCCACACTGCTCGCGCGCGCCAACGAGCGTCTGCGATGCCAAGGGCTAAAATAGAACTCCTTCCTATTTCTGACGCAGATCGCGCTGCAAGTCCTGCCTCTCCCATCTCCTCATTGGTTAATAGAAGCAGGTACCCACGTGCCATCTCCTCCTTGGTTGTACCCACGTGGTTGATTGAACGATTACATGTTTTGCCGGTTGTCGTGGTAATATTATGAAAGTGTAGATGCCAATTACCATATAAATTATAGATGAAAAAGCCTGGAAGGAGGAGAGATGACTAGAAACGATTCGGTTGGCTGTTTTATGTGTGGATTAATTGTCGAAGTAGAGGACCTTGTGCATTTCTGGTAAAATAACAACTCAATGTTCATATCCCAGGACAAATTAGCTAGCAACAGCAAGCTAACTAGCTAAATTGCCGTACATGTTTAATGCTTTTCGACCTGTCCCCAAATTAATGACATTGGTTCAGAGTTTGCTTTGATATTTTAACCTGCGTTTCGTGATCGCGTTTGGTGTAGGGGGACAGAATAAATGTATGCACGATAGCGCAAGATGGAGCACGCGCGCAGCCGGTTTGGGTTCCGTGTGAGATTGGGTGAGATTGGGTGAGTGGAAGAGGGGACACATGTTGTTCATCATCGTATTAGATTGGGTGAGAGGAGAGAGGGGACATCTGTTGTTATTATCCTATTAGTTTGGGTGAGTGGAGAGAGGGGACACATGTTGTTTTTATCATATTAGATTGGGTGAGTGGAAGAGGGGACACATGTTGTTTTTATCGTATTAGATTGGGTGAGAGGAGAGAGGGGACATCTGTTGTTATTATCCTATTAGATTGGGTGAGTGGAGAGAGGGGACACATGTTGTTTTTGTCGTATTAGATTGGGTGAGTGGAGAGAAGGGACACATGTTGTTTTTGTCGTATTAGATTGGGTGAGTGAAGAGAGGGGACACATGTTGTTTTTATCGTATTAGATTGGGTGAGTGGAGAGAGGGGACACATGTTGTTTTTGTCGTGTTAGATTGGGTGAGTGAAGAGAGGGGACACATGTTGTTTTTGTCGTATTAGATTGGGTGAGTGGAGAGAGGGGACACATGTTGTTTTTATCGTATTAGATTGGGTGAGTGGAGAGAGGGGACACATGTTGTTTTTATCGTATTAGATTGGGTGAGTGGAGAGAGGGGGCACATGTTGTTTTTATCGTATTAGATTGGGTGAGTGGAGAGAGGGGACACATGTTGTTTTTATCGTATTAGATTGGGTGAGTGGAGAGAGGGGACACATGTTGTTTTTATCGTATTAGATTGGGTGAGTGGAGAGAGTGGAGATCTGCTGTTTAGTTTAGTTTTAGTGTATTAGTTCGACCATTTTAAAAAACAACCACACATAAAACTTGAAAAAGTCATATATGCACATGAATAAAATCATCGAGGATAACACACAATAAAGTCTGGGACTTATTTCCATTGTGGTCCTCTTGAGACAAGATGGCGAGACAAGATGGCTAGACAAGATACAACACAGTATGGCAGTGAAATAATATAACAAAAACGTAAAAGAAGAACATCTATCTCATCATTCCAGTTACATCATAGGGGTTATTCATATGGGCACAGAAGACATCAAACATATTTTTACCTTATTTTTAAAGCTGCCCAGAGAGGACGTTGTTTTTATGGGCAGAGGCAACTCATTCCATTCTGAGGCTCCAATATACAAGAAAGTACCTTTCCCAGCATTACTCCTGAACCTGTATAAGCACACATCAGGAACATCTGATCTGGTGCTGTGATTGTGTGCATCCCTAACACAAGGAAAGTAATTAGATATCTGGGCGCAGGACCATAAATACTCCTGTAAACCAAACCTAGTCTAATCTGGGACACCCTAGCCTCAACAGGCAGCCAGTTTAGTTCCTGAAAGCAGCTCCTGCCTATGTGAGTATGTGGACTCAACGTCAATACTACCCTGATCAGCTTATTCTGGGCTATCTGGAGCTTCCCCTTCATAAGTTTAGATAAGCCCCTAAACCAGGAAGTACTAGCATAGTCAAAATGGCATTGAATGAGGGCAGTAGCTAGCACTTTCAAGGAGTCCTTATCAAGCAGCTTGGACTTTTTTTTAATATATATATAATTTTACCCCCTTTTCTCCCCAATTTCGTGGTATCCAATTGTTAGTAATTACTATCTTGTCTCATCGCTACAACTCCCGTACGGGCTCGGGAGAAACGAAGGTCGAAAGCCATGCGTCCTCCGAAACACAACCCAACCAAGCCGCACTGCTTCTTAACACAGCGCGCCTCCAACCCGGAAGCCAGCCGCACCAATGTGTCGGAGGAAACACTGTGCACCTGGCTCCCTTGGTTAGCGCGCACTGCGCCCGGCCCGCCACAGGAGTCGCTGGTGCGCGATGAGACAAGGATATCCCTACCGGCCAAACCCTCCCTAACCCGGACGGCGCTAGGCCAATTGTGCGTCGCCCCACGGACCTCCCGGTCAAGGCCGGCTGCGACAGAGCTTGGGCGCGAACTCAGAGTCTCTGGTGGCGCAGCTAGCGCTGCGATGCAGTGCCCTAGACCACTGCGCCACCCGGGAGGCCCTGCAGCTTGGACTTTCTAGCCAAAAACTTAGTCCTGGCATTAACCTTCCCTAGCACTTTATTGGCCATGCTCACACCTCGCAAGCTTCCATCAAGGATACATCCCAAGTAGCTAAAAGAGGTTTTAGTAGTCAGCACCTCACCCCCTAACTCCACTCTGATTCCAGACAACCTGCACAATTTAGGTCTGGATCCCAAAATAATTGCTTCAGTTTTCCCTAAGTGCAGAGATAGCTTATTATCGCCAAGCCATTTGCTAACGTTAGTAAACTCTGTGCTAAGTATGCTCTCCAACATAGTTTTACTTTTGTGAGACACCAGAAGTGTAGAGGCATCCGCATAAAGAAAAAGACGGCAAGAACAAGCATCTTGCATATCATTAATATACAATAAAAACAGCCCAAGCACGCTCCCCTGCGGAACGCCACACATCATTGGTTTTGCCTGAGACAGTGAACCATTAACCTCTACTAATCAAATCAAATCAAATCAAGTTTATTTTATATAGCCCTTCGTACATCAGCTAATATCTCGAAGTGCTGTACAGACAGCACTTGGTTTACTACTTGCTCCCTTCCTGATAAATAGAACTTTACCCAGCCTAGAGGGATACTGCTTAACCCCAGTGCCTCCAGTTTGGAGATTAGGAGACAGTGGTTAACTGTATCAAAGGCCTTCTATAGGTCAAGTAGTACCATTCCACACAGATGTCCCACATCAATCTCTTTCCTGATGAAGTCAGTCAAGTAAAATAGACATGTTCATTTCATTTCACATCGTATTAGATTGGGTGAGTGGAAAGAGGGGACGTATTTTGTTATTATCGTGTAAGATTGGGTGAGTGGAGAGAGGGGACGTATTTTGTTATTATCGTTTTAGCTTGGGTGAGTGGAGAGAGGGACATGTGTTGTTCATTATCATATTGGGTGAGTGGAGAGAGGGGACACGTTGTTATTATCGTATTTGATTGGGTGAGAGGAGAGAGGGGACACGTTGTTATTATCGTATTAGATTGGGCGAGTGGAGAGAGGGGATGTATTTTGTTACTATCGTGTTAGATTGGGTGAGTGGAGAGAGGGGATGTATTTTGTTATTATCGTATTAGATTGGGCGAGTGGAGAGAGGGGACGTATTCTGTTATTATCGTATTAGATTGGGTGAGTGGAGAGGTGGGATGTATTTTGTTATTATCGTATTAGATTGGGTGAGTGGAGAGGTGGGATGTATTTTGTTATTATCGTATTAGATTGGTTGAGTGGAGAGGTGGGATGTATTTTGTTATTATCGTATTAGATTGGGTGCAGGGACAATAATGGAGCACATTTCACGCACAGGAACGTGACAATACAGCATGCACACACAAAATACACCGCGCAAACACACACACACACACATTTTGTTCTTCTATCATTGTGAGGTTCATTTCCATTTAAAATCAAATTTTTCTTAACTCCTAAACCTTACCCTAACCCTTTCCCTAACCTTAACCTTAATCTGTAACCCTAACCCCTTACCTTTACTCTTACCCTTACCCTTACTCTAACCCTAATTCTAACCCTAATTGTAACCCTAACCCTAAACCTAATCCCTTAATTTAAAATAGTCTTTGTCTTCATGGGGACGTGGGAAATGTCCCCACCAGGGATAATTTTCTTTGTTTTACTATCCTTGTGGGGACTTGGGGATTGTATGCCCGCACAAGAATAGAAGAACCAAAACAAACACACACACAAACAAACACACACAGAACATAATTTAAACCCAATAGGATGCTTTGTCTTGCAGGTTTCTGTGTTGGATTTTTTTTGAAGGGCCATTGCTCACAGAGCACATTGGTGAGAAGAGACAGAGCATATGCGATTATGAGAGCTCTGGGAAATAATCTACAGATCAGCACTGCTGCCACAAAGAGAACATAAATCTGGAGCGTCTCCATGCTATTACACTGAGGCCCTGATTCAGAGGGGTTAAATGTGGAAGAAGCATTTCAGTGGAAGGCATTCAGTTGTACAACTGACTAGGTATCCCCCCTTTCCCTTTCATACACGTAATCCACTACACTGATTTAGACTAAACTGTAAAGGGGTTACTGTGAATTTCACAGTGGTTTACAGGCAGCTCGGTGGCGAGTAAAATTCTGTATTTCGTATTACAGTCGACCTACTATATATACGGTATCAAAGCAAGTACTGTGTAAGGACACACAGTACAATAGATTAAAATGTACTGTATTATACAGTAAAAAAAAATGTAAATGCAACCGTAATTGGAATGAAGGAATGGATGATGGATGAATGGATGGATGAATGAATGAATGGATACAATTATAGAGGGGAGGGGTTTGTATTTCACTGTATTTTACTATAGTTACAAAGGATTGGTACAAGCAGGTTGGCTGCTATCTAAAGTGTTTATACATTACAATATATTAATTAATATTTGGTGTTTTATATCACTTGCACTTCTAGAGGCCTAAAACCTACTGAACAGTCATTCTGATTCCCATTTAAATAACCTTAAGAGTAACTCAGATATAACCCATAACATATATATTTTTTGAATAAGTACTTTTTCTTTCATGGCTAACTACCAGAAAGTTTGAAAAGACAGGCTGAGTGGGCGGAGAGCTAATATTCATGAGCTCACCTTGACTGACAGCTCTTTGAAACGCCTCTATCAAGCAACTTGGATGCAGTGAGCAGTGTTGCAGTAACATCATCTCAAGCTAATTTGGTGATAAACAAAGCAACTTAAACAACATTGAAATTGCATCAAAAATGTTTTATACATCTCCCGGAGGTTCCACACATGATAATACTGCTACAACCTCCAGCAGCAGAATCTAGTGGCTAATGTAGAGATGCAGGGTAAGAGATGAGAACGACAGGTAGGCGATGTAGTTGAACTTGGGGAAGGGGATCTGGATTCACTCCTGTAGTTACTGAGCCCACATCAGACCCCTGCTACCACTGGCATGATTTTATACACAGGGGGCACAACCGGAGATAGAATATACACATAACTAGTCATGTAAAGTTTCTATAGGAGAAAATGTGGCACACGGCAGCAATCGTATGTGTTTTTATGTACTAGTAAACAGTCAAACATAAACTTCAAAACAATGATAATGTTTACATGTATTATTTAGGTACAAAATTATGACATCATTTGGTATGGATTAAAAGTGAGGTATCATACCCAGTTCCTCAGCTGTGTGTGTTTGTTGAAAAGCAGGTTGCAGCAGTCTAGCTGTCTGCCAAACAGGCTGATGAGGAGACGGTATCTGTCCTGAGCATCAACAGCCACGAGGGGGCGCTCTAACAGGTTGCCAAACATATCCAGCACCTGCAGGGAGGACAAGAATGTATCAATGTGTGTGCGTGTGTGTGTGTGTGTGTGTGTGTGTGTGTGTGTGTGTGTGTGTGTGTGTGTGTGTGTGTGTGTGTGTGTGTGTGTGTGTGTGTGTGTGTGTGTGTGTGTGTGTGTGTGTGTGTGTGTGTGTGTGTGTGTGTGTGTGTGTGTGTGGCCTCTCCTCACCTTGAATGCTTGTTCCAGTCCAGAGGCATCATCAAAGGCTTGACAGAAGATTGCGCCCAGAAGACGGTCTGTATCCTCAGCCTTATTTTTGAACTCGTATGTCTCAAACTCCTGCATTGGGACACACACACACACACACACACACACACACACACACACACACACACACACACACACACACACACACACACACACACTGTCAGATAGATAGACAGCCCTTTCAAGCCCTTTTTGAAAGCCATTTTTTACAGCCCACAAAGGCATTGCTTCAGTTTGCTTCAAATATTGAACATATCTGCTTTGACATGTAGAATACGTTTTACTTCATCTGGGTCCATACAACTGACCCTTGTTCCCATATTCCTTCTTCATTATAATGTAGCATATTGTTGACGTCGTTGGGGCTTCTCAGTAAATAACTTGTAGGTGTCCAGGAAGTCCTGGTGGAGCCACTGGACCTGCTGGCTGCTGGCTTTGATGCCTCCAAACTCCACCTTCTCCAGCTTCAACAGGTCCAACGCTGTCAGCAGGACATCCTACGCAGAGAGAGAGAGAGAGAGAGGGACACAAACTCAGTATTTACAATGTTATTATATTTTTATTTTTTATTTCACCTTTATTTAACCAGGTAGGCTAGTTGAGAACAAGTTCTCATTTGCAACTGCGACCTGGCCAAGATAAAGCATAGCGGTTTGACACATACAACAACACAGAGTTACACATGGAATAACAAAACATACAATTAATAATACAGTAGAAAAAAAGAAAACAAAATGTCTATATACAGTGAGTGCAAATGAGGTAAGATAAGGGAGTTAAGGCAATAAATAGGCCATGGTGGCGAAGTAATTACAATATAGCAATTAAACACTGGAATGGTAGATGTGCAGAAGATGAATGTGCAAGTAGAGATGCTGGGGTGCAAAGGAGCAAGATAAATAAACAAATACAGAATGGGAATGGGCTGTTTACAGATGGGCTATGTACAGGTGCAGTGATCTGTGAGCTGCTCTGACAGCTGGTGCTTAAAGCTAGTGAGGGAGATATGAGTCTCCAGCTTCAGTGATTTTTGCAGTTTGTTCCAGTCATTGGCAGCAGAGAACTGGAAGGAAAGGCGGCCAAATGAGTTATTGGCTTTGGGGGTGACCAGTGAGATATACCTGCTGGAGCGCGTGCTACGAGTGGGTGCTGCTATGGTGACCAGTGAGCTGAGATAAGGCAGGGGTTTACCTAGCAAAGACTTGTAGATGACCTGGAGCCAGTGGGTTTGGCGACGAGTATGAAGTGAGGGCCAGCCAACGAGAGCGTACAGGTCGCAGTGTTGGGTAGTATATGGGGCTTTGGTGACAAAACGGATGGCACTGTGATAGACTGCATCCAATTTGTTGAGTAGAGTGTTGGAGGCTATTTTATAAATGACATCGGCGAAGTCGAGGATCGGTAGGATGGTCAGTTTTACAAGGGTATGTTTGGCAGCATGAGTGAAGGATGCTTTGTTGCGAAATAGAAAGCCGATTCTAGATTTGATTTTGGATTGGAGATGTTTAATATGAGTCTGGAACGAGAGTTTACAGTCTAACCAGAAACCTAGGTATTTATAGTTGTCCACATATTCTAGGTCGGGACCGTGGTGGTGATGCTAGTCGGGCGGGCGGGCGGGTGCGGGCAGCGAACGGTTGAAAAGCATGCATTTGGTTTTACTAGCGTTTAAGAGCAGTTGGAGGCCACGGAAGGAGTGTTGTATGGCATTGAAGCTCGTTTGGAGGTTAGTTAGCACAGTGTCCAAGGAAGAGCCAGAAGTATACAGAATGGTGTCGTCTGCGTAGAGGTGGATCAGAAAATCGCCCGCAACAAGAGCGACATCATTGATATATACAGAGAAAAGAGTCGGCCCGAGAATTGAACCCTGTGGTACCCCCATAGAGACTGCCAGAGGTCCGGACAACATGCCCTCCGATTTAACACACTGAACTCTGTCTGCAAAGTAGTTGGTGAACCTGCCAATAAGAATATGGTGATTGACAGAGTCGAAAGCCTTGGCCAGGTCGATGAATACAGCTGCACAGTATTGTCTCTTATCGATGGCGGTTATGATATCGTTTAGTACCCGTGACCGTCTCGGAAACTGAACTGCACAGCGGAGAAGGTACGGTGGGATTCGAAATGGTCAGTGATCTGTTTATTAACTTGGCTTTCGAAGACTTTAGAAAGGCAGGGCAGGATGGATATATGTGGAAATATATATATGATATATGTGGAGATATATGTTGAAAAATACTGTGCCTACTTCTCAAGACAGAGGAGAATACTAACTTTACATGAGACCCACTGCAACAGGTGGTAAAAAGAAATGCTGATTAGCCTACAACCATAGCAAGGAAAATCATTTCAGTCTCCAATCTTAGGCCTTGTATTATCTCTCATTTCAATTTAGAGTGTGATGTTGAGCAAGACGTCGTCAGGCCCATAGACTGACAATTTATTCAATCACAAATTATACAGAAACATGCAATGGCCAACAGCTGCCAGAAGGTGGCCCCAGTGGAGTACAAAAAAGCAACATAGTCAACCTCATCCAACATCTCCAGTGACATCTTTATTGAGGGTCAAAGCTGGCCCTAACCAACAGTTGACCCCAATAAAGCATGACCTTATCTGGGAACTTCATTTAGGAGTAACGTTTTCTTTTACTTTGACATTGTGACAACGCACAGCCAGATGCATCAAGCTGGTCTATCTGCTTGTGAAAATAGTATGAATATAATAATTTGAGTGTGTAAAGACGGATGGATTTAAAAGCAAACTGTACACATTAACAGCATTGAGCATAAACACTAAAAAATCACTACTGCTACATGTATTATACAGTATCTGAGATAAACTGCTGTATGTTTTATACAGTATCTGAGATATACTCCTACATGTATTATACAGTATCTGAGATAAACTGCTGTATGTTTTATACAGTATCTGAGATATACTCCTACATGTATTATACAGTATCTGAGATAAACTGCTGTATGTTTTATACAGTATCTGATATAAACTGCTGTATGTTTTATACAGTATCTGAGATATACTCCTACATGTATTATACAGTATCTGAGATAAACTGCTGTATGTTTTATACAGTATCTGAGATATACTCCTACATCTATTATACAGTATCTGAGATATACTGCTGTATGTATTATACAGTATCTGAGATAAACTGCTGTATGTTTTATACAGTATCTGAGATATACTCCTACATCTATTATACAGTATCTGAGATATACTGCTGTATGTATTATACCATATCTGAGATATAGTCCTACATGTATTATACAGTATCTGAGATATACTGCTGTATGTATTATACAGTATCTGAGATATACTCCTACATGTATTATACAGTATCTGAGATATACTCCTACATGTATTATACAGTATCTGAGATATACTCCTACATGTATTCTACAGTATCTGAGATATACTCCTACATGTATTATACAGTATCTGAGATATACTCCTACATGCATTATACAGTATCTGAGATATACTCCTACATGCATTATACAGTATCTGAGATATACTGCTGTATGTATTAAACAGTATCTGAGATATACTCCTACATGCATTATACAGTATCTGAGATATACTCCTACATGTATTATACAGTATCTGAGATATACTCCTACATGTATTCTACAGTATCTGAGATATACTCCTACATGTATTATACAGTATCTGAGATATACTCCTACATGCATTATACAGTATCTGAGATATACTCCTACATGCATTATACAGTATCTGAGATATACTGCTGTATGTATTAAACAGTATCTGAGATATACTCCTACATGTATTCTACAGTATCTGAGATATATTCCTACATGTATTATACAGTATCTGAGATATACTCCTACATGTATTATACAGTATCTGAGATATACTCCTACATGCATTATACAGTATCTGAGATATACTCCTACATGCATTATACAGTATCTGAGATATACTGCTGTATGTATTAAACAGTATCTGAGATATACTCCTACATGTATTCTACAGTATCTGAGATATACTCCTACATGTATTATACAGTATCTGAGATATACTCCTACATGTATTATACAGTATCTGAGATATACTCCTACATGTATTCTACAGTATCTGAGATATACTCCTACATGTATTATACAGTATCTGAGAAATACTCCTACATGCATTATACAGTATCTGAGATATATGCCTTTTCTCGTTTCCTGGATAAAAATGTCAAACCATCAATGAACAGGTTGTGTTTTTCTCTCTTTCTTTCATGTACACACCGGTAATCCCAACATCACTATGATACACATGTTCGGCGTGGCAGGAGAAAACAGAAAGTGTATATTATCATTCATGGTTCTGATGAAATAACAGGAAGAAGCTAACTGAGTAAACGTCATAGACCTCCGAGAGAGAGAGAGAGAGAGAGAGAGAGAGAGAGAGAGAATGTCTACATGTGTGTGCCAGGAACCCGTCGACCAAGGAGTCCCAGTTCCTCTCCCTCTTTGAAGATGACAGACCAAAGGCAATGACCTTTCCATTCCACAATCAAAGATGCTCTTCATCACTGATATGAGAGGGCTCTTGCTATCTGTTCACATGGTTAGGTAGAATAACACCAATGCATGTGTGTTTGAGCCGGGATGACTCATCAATACAATACAAACAAATAAAGAAGACATCCACATATATCATATAAGGTTAGCATATAGGGTTAGCGTAAAGGGTTAGAAAATAGGGTAGCATATAGAGTTAGCATATAGAGTTAGCTTAAAGGGTTAGCAAATAAGGTTAGCATGTAGGGTTAGCATATAGGGTTAGCAAATAAGGTTAGCATATAGGGTTAGCGTAAAGGGTTAGAAAATAGGGTTAGCATATAGGGTTAGCGTAAAGGGTTACGCTTCAAACACACCGACTGCGTAGTGCGTTTTGATACAACAGAAGTACATTCATTTCCAATGGAACGCTGCATTTGCCTTGCAGCATTGCGGAGGCAGTTGCAGTGCGTTCTGTGTGGTGCACACGTTGGATTTATCGAACGAATGCATCAAATTGTATGCGTAGACTTGACAGAAAGTAGCAAAATGTGAATGTTCAATTTTTGTTGCACACATATCCGGTACAAAAATGTGGGATAACATAATAAAAACTGTTTGACTAGAATTTCTTTACATTTTTTATTCATTTAGTTTCCAAGTATATTACTATTTCAATGACATCCACAATCCACAAACATCTATAATATAATTTCCCTCCAAAATGCAGTTTTGGAGCGAAATGCAATAATAAATAGTCAAGATAGCAGAGTAGGCTCTTTCAACAATGAGACCAACGTTGAGGAAGGTGGTCTTGATCGCGCTGTTGGGCCGGGACCAGCCCCGCCGAAAGCGCAGGTCTGTGTTGGTCCAGAGATGGTTCAAGTACCGAAAGCAGGCAGGGGAGTTCCACAGTCTCATTCAAGAGCTTCGACTGTTTGGAGAGGAATTCCAAAGTTACTTTCGTCTGGACCGGAGCCAGTTCGATCACCTGCTCCAGATGGTTGGAGCCAGGATCACCCGGATGGATACCAACTACTTGGAGTCCATCAGCCCAGTTGAACGCCTGGCGATCTGTCTCCGGTAAGCTAAATTCTAGTACATTTTTAAAGCCTTTGATACCATAATTGATTGATATTTGATACATTGTTTTTATGTGCAACCTAGCTAGCTAAAGGGCTCTAGTTAATAGTCCCTATTTGACATCAGATGTACTTTTTACAGTTGGTTCATTAGGAATATAACTTTTCCCAAAGTTGGTTTATAATCCTTTTTTAATTATGCAATGTTACCAAATGAAAATAAAGTTGAGGTGCCTTCTGCCCTGATGAAGGTAGGCTAGTCTTCTCCAGGACCCATTGTTGTTCAAGACAGTTACAGTCATTCATTACATTCTTATTGGACTCACATACACTCTTAGAGAAAAAGGTTCCAAAAGTGTTCTTCTGCTTTCCCCATAGGATAACCCTTTTTGGTTCCAGGTAGAACCCTTTGGGGAAAAGTTTATACATGGAACCCAATAGTGTTCTACTTGGAACCAAAAAGGGTACTACCTGGAACCAAAAAGGGTTCTTCAATGGGGACAGCCGGAGTAGTAGATAGTACCATTCTTTCTAAGAGTAGAGTTGGCCTGGGCTACAGTTTATTAATATAGTCATAGACTGAATTGTACAGTTTCAAGGCATTGTTAATGATGGTTGATGAGTATTACAATATAATTAGTAGAGCATAATAAACTGTAATAAGGTAGCTATGCGAGTAGACATAATATGTGGGTGGAATTCAAGTTACACACAATATTGATAATTATTTAGAATTATATTTTAGATTCTTGGCGACAGGGGACTCCTACAGGACCATCGGATTCAGCTTCTGAGTTGGACGGTCCACGGTGGCAGGCATTGTCCCCTCTTTGGCACAAGCCATTTGGGACTGTCTGGTTGGTGAATACATGCCTGTCCCCAAGGAGGAAGACTGGAGGGCCATCGCTGCCGAGTTCCTGGAGAGGTGGAATTTCCCCAACTGTCTTGGCTCCATTGACGGGAAACATGTAGTAATCCAGGCTCCACCGTGCTCGGGTTCGCAATTCATATTCAGTTGTACTCTTGGCTGTAGTAGATGCCGTTTACTGTTTCCGTGTTGTCGATGTTGATGCTTACGACAAGGGAAGTGATGGCGGGACCCTCCGGGACTCTGCCTTTGGCCAGGTACTTCAAGATGGCACCCTGGAGATTCCACCATCTGCATCACTCCCTGGGGCTGAATGCCTGGGACCTGTTCCCCATGTCTTCGTCGGCGACGAGGCCTTCCCTTTGAGTCCCAACCTCATGAGGCCCTACGCTGGACGCCAGCTGCCATTGCCAAAGCCTGTAAGGATATTTAACAAACGATTGTCCAGGGTAAAGTTAGTTGTTGAATGCGCCTTTGGAATTCTGGCAGCCCGGTGCAATGTCGATGCCTGCGTGAAGGTCACATGTGTTCTCCACAACTACCTGCGGAGGTCATTCCAGGAGCCGCTCCGGATGGAGATGGGCACACCAAATGGTCACCTACCTGATGTCACCAGGGCAGGTGCCAACAACACCCCCAGACAGGCACTCCAGGTGAGGGAGAAGCTGACCACCTACTTCTCATCGCCAGCAGGTGAAGTCCCATGGCAGTATGCCGTGGAGTGAAACGGCTCTTTTAAGAGCCCCCTACCACAAAGGTTATTTTAAGAACCATCCACCGTTGTCCATAAAATAAAATAAATTCCCCAGATTACCTTATGTATCATTGTCTCTCTTCATTTGGAAGTTATATTTAAGTGAAATTTGGGAGTAAAGACCACACCTTAAAACCCCTTCCCTCTCCAATTAGGAAGATAATGTGTTTTTACTCTCATCTTGACTTAGATCTGCAAAGGTGTAGGGAAGAAATAAGCAGATTAAGTCTAAATGAGATATTAATAAACAAATGAAACAACTGACTATGAAAACATAATCTAACAAGTATTCAAGTACAGGAAAGAACATGACAGGTATGTGTGTTGTAAAAATGTTTAAAAAATAAAACTATTGAAAGGTGTGTGTGTGTGTGTGTGCGTGTAAAAAAAAAAAATGAATGTATAGCCTGTGATCTGTAAGAGAACAACAAGAGCATGTATTTTTGGCACAACTGCAGACAGATACAGGCACTACTCATAAAGCCTAGACGTAGTAGGGGAACTTCAGACATGGCCATAAAGAGAGAGGGCAGGGCACAGGAGATCTGAGGCACAGAGAGGAGTGGAGAAGAGGTGTGTGTATCTGTCTCTGGGAGAGAAAAAAATAATGTGTAGCCATAACACAGCTAAACAAACAAATGGCCCCTGGACGTCATGGACCAGTCGATGGAACATAACTTCACAAACAGTTTCAACACTCTGGTTTTCAAGTGGTTCTAAATGAAAGAAATATATTCACCTTTAGTCTCGTAAGAGACCAACAAGACCATCTGTGAATTCTCTGGTGTTTCAATTCTGTCAATTGAGAAATCTATGTAACGCTAATAATGACTTTATAAACAAATGACTTTATGAATTGACTGGATTTAAAGGGAACTGACGTGTGTGAAAAGAAAGGTACAATGAGGGAGGCCAAAACAACAACCAGACAACTCCTCTCCTCTTCCTGTCCTTCCTGTGAGCTGGTCGGCTAAATTGACTCCATCTCTGGAAGGGAAGAGAAAAACAACACATACAAGCTTAACATAATATAACACCATAAATGGTGAGATTTATGTTAACTAAATACTGCTTGTATAGTGTAGTTAGTGGCATACATTTTGGAACAGTGTGGTAAAGTTGGTAATACTTGCTGTTTACACATGGAATTTGTATTTCAGATCAAAAGATGAATATGACAGGCAAATATTTAGACAGCAAACTGTTTTAGGATATTTTCTAACCCAGAAACAACAGTATACTGTAAAAATGACCTACTTTACTTCACTGTCGCACACTTATGACACTACCTGTGATGTGGAGAATAATTTTTTTTTACCATTGAACTCGGCTTGGAAAGCAGCTGATACATTTTAACCTTGACTGTTGCTTTTCTTTGCTGAGGCAGCCTCTTCAGTGTTGGCACCAGGCTCATGGCAAAGAGGGTCTCTTCATCCTCCTTCCTGTGAGCATCAGGTTGGGCTGCATCGCTCTCGACGGCTTGGAGGAGCCTCTGCTGAAATTAGTTGAGTGGATCTGGGGTCTGGTACCTCCGATGACGCCTGGTGTGACATTGTTCCTCTTCGTTTCTCTCTCTGTTTCTCTCCACGGCCACATCCTGTTCAACGAGGTCCTCAGTGGTCACTTCTGTGAGGTTCATAATAATCTCAGCTGATCCGAGACCCAGAGGTGCTTCCTCCATTTCATCATCTTCCATGGCTGCACCGGTGGTGGTCATACTCGTGGATGATGTAGACGTTGTAGAGGGTCTCGCTGCACTTGTAGATGACGTTGAGGGTCTTGATGCACCACCGGTGGCGACAACACTTGTGGATGACGTAGTAGAGGGTCTGGCTGTAAAATTGCCACTCGTTGCCCTAGGCACAATAAATGGATCCAGAAAAGAAAGAATGTGGCAGAAGCGCCAAGGCTGCTGGCCTGAAGCTGCTGACCCAGACCGCTTCTTCTCTTTCTCTGCCCTTCTCTCTCTCTGATACCTGTCCCTGAGTCTTCTCCACTTCCTCCTACAGTCTTCTTCTACATAGACATGAACATAATAAGCCAAACCATTACCTCGCATAACTATAGTTATTAGATAGCTATCATGGACATGTCACCTACTGTACACACAGACACACACATGGTTATCTGACCAAATGATCAGGGGTACAGTAGTATCTACCATTTCTATTTCTATTTATCTGACATACACACTCACACTCTTTCAAACATGATTATTTGGGAAAGTTATCAGGGGTAACTAGCATAATTTATATGACTTTCTTTCACACACACACCTCATTGGCTAGGTTAGCAAGCTAGGTTAGCTAGCTAGCTAACTAGCCAAATCTACCACAAGCTCACTACTAAACTGACCTGGCAATCCTACTATCGTGGACACTTGTCTCCAAGCAGCATTTTTTTGTGTTTATGGCCCTGTAGCTGTCAGCAGTTGTGTCAAAAAGACACGGTTTTGAGGATACTGTGAAAATGATTCTCTCCTCCATTTGTCCAACCGCATGCGACCATCTGCAAAAGATACCTGCATCAGTATAGTTGCCTAGCTGCGCAAAATGTTATGCAGCAGTGATGCAATGACGCAGTCGGTGTGTCCAAAGCGTTAGCATATAGAGTTAGCATATAGGGTTAGCATATAAGGTTATCATATTTTATTTTTATTTTTTTTCACCTTTATTTAACCAGGTAGGCCAGTTGAGAACAAGTTCTCATTTACAACTGCGACCTGGCCAAGATAAAGCAAAGCAGTGCGACAAAAACAACAACACAGAGTTACACATAAACAAACGTACAGTCAATAACACAATAGAAAAATATATGTACAGTGTGTGCAAATGTAGTAAGATTAGGGAGGTAAGGCAATAAATAGGCCAAAGTGGCAAAATAATTACAATTTAGCATTAACACTGGAGTGATAGATGTGCAGATGATGATGTGAAAGTAGAGATACTGGGCTGCAAAATAGCAAAAATAAATAACAATATGGGGATGAGGTAGTTGGGTGGGCTATTTACAGATGGGCTCTGTACAGGTGAAGTGATCGGTGAGCTGCTCTGACAGCTGATGCTTAAAGTTAGTAAGGGAGATATAAGACTCCAGCTTCAGTGATTTTTGCAATTGTTTCATTCGTCATTGGTAGCAGAGAACTGGAAGGAAAGGCGGCCAAATAAGGAGTTGGCTTGGGGATGACCAGTGAAATATACATGCTGGAGCGCGTGCTACGGGTGGGTGTTGCTATGGTGACCAGTGAGCTGAGATAAGACGGGGCTTTACATAGCAAAGACTTATAGATGACCAGGAGCCAATGGGTTTGGCGATGAATATGATGCCAGCCAACGAGAGCGTACAGGTCGCAGTGGTGGGTAATATATGGGGCTTTGGTGACAAAACGGATGGCACTGTGATAGACTACATCTAATTTGCTGAGTAGAGTGTTGGAGGCTATTTTGTAAATGACATCGCCGAAGTTGAGGATCGGTAGGATAGTCAGTTTTATGAGGGTATGTTTAGCAGCATGAGTGAAGTAGGCTTTGTTGTGAAATAGGAAGCAGATTCTAGATTTAATTTTGGATTGGAGATGCTTAAATGTGAGTCTGGAAGGAGAGTTTACAGTCTAACCAGACACCTAGGTAATTGTAGTCCAGAGTAGTGATGCTAGTCGGGCGGGCGGGTGCGGGCAGCGATAGGTTGAAAAGCATGCATTAGTTTAACTAGCATTTAAGAGCAGTTGGAGACCACGGAAGGAGTGTTGTATGGCATTGAAGCTCGTCTGGACTTTTGTTAACACAGTGTCCAAAGAAGGGCCAGAAGTATACAGTATGGTGTCGTCGGCGGATCAGAGAATCACCGGCAGCAAGAGCGACATCATTGATGTATACAGAGAAGAGAGTCGGCCCGAGAGTTGAACCCTGTGGCACCCCCATAGAGACTGCCAGAGGTCCGGACAACAGTCCCTCAGATTTGACACATTGAACTCTATCTGAGAAGTAGTTGGTGAACATTTGACAAACCAAGGCTGTTGAGTCTGCCGGTAAGAATGCGGTGATTGACAGAGTCGATAGCCTTGGCCAGGTCGACGAAGACGGCTGCACAGACGGCTGCACAGTACGGTGGCAGTTAATATATCGCTTAGGACCTTGAGCGTGGCAGGGGTGCACCCATGACCAGCTCAGAAACCAGATTGCATAGCGGAGAAGGTATGGTGGGATTCGAAATGGTCAGTGATCTGTTTGTTCACTTGGCTTTCGAAGACTTTAGAAAGGCAGGGCAGGATGGATATAGGTCTCTAACAGCTTGGGTCTAGAGTGTCTCCCCCTTTGAAGAGGGGGATGACTGCGGCAGCTTTCCAATATTTAGGGATCTCAGACGATACGAAAGAGAGGTTGAACAGGCTAGTAATAGGGGTTGCAACAATTGCAGCTGATAATTTTAGAAAGAGAGGGTCCAGATTGTCTAGCCCAGCTGATTTGTAGAGGTCTAGATTTTGCAGCTCTTTCAGAACATCAGCTATCTGGATTTGGGTGAAGGACAAGCGGGGGGGGGCTTTGGCAAGTTGCTGCGGGGGGTGCTGAGATGTTGGCCGGGGTAGGGGTAGCCAGGTGGAAAGCATGGCCAGCCGTAGAAAAATATAGCCTCAGTGCAGTGGGCAGCTGGGAGGAGGTGCTCTTATTCTCCATGGACTTTACAGTGTCCCAAAACGTTTTTGAATTAGTGATACAGGATGCAAATTTCTGTTTGAAAAAGCTAACCTTTGCTTTCCTAACTGACTGTGTATATTGGTTCCTAACTTGCCTTCCCTGAAAAGCATATCGCAGGGGCTATTTGTTGCTAATGCAGTACGCCACAGGATGTTTTTGTGCTGGTCAAGGGCAGTCAAGTCTGGAGTGAACCAGGGGCTATATCTGTTATTAGTTCTACATTTTTGAATGGGGCATGCTTATTTAAGATGGTGAGGAAAACACTTTTAAAGAATAACCAGGCATCCTCTGCTGATGGGATGAGGTCAATATCCTTCCAGGATACCCGGGCCAGGTCGATCAGAAAAGCCTGCTCGCTGAAGTGTTTTAGGGAGCGTTTGACAGTGATGAAGGGCGGTCGTTTGACCGTGGACCAATTACGGACGCAGGCAATGAGGCAGTGATCGCTGAGATCCTGGTTGAAAACAGCAGCGGTATATTTAGAGGGCAAGTTGGTCAGGATGATATCTATGAGGTTGCCCATGTTTACGGATTTGGAGTTGTACCTGGTAGGTTCCTTGATAATTTGTGTGAGATTGAGGGCATCTAGCTTAGATTGTAAGACGGCCGTACCGCAATGAATGGGCAGAGCGGGTCAGTTAGGTACATACAGGACATGAGTTCGAGGCTGGGGCCGACAGATAAATAAAATGAGGTACTGTGTTATTGAAACAGTCCAGTGGGCATCAGCTGTGTAGCCGAGTGATCATAGGGCCCAAAGAACATCAATAGGTGATTCAGGGAGCCGTTCGGTAGTCAGTACTATGCTAGGTGAGTGGGAGACAATGCGCTTAGACAGCTACCGGGCCGGGGCACAGGATAAGACGACCGACACGACCGACTGCTACGCCAACTTAGATATATAGGGTTAGCATATAGGGTTAGCATATAGGGTTATTTCCTTGTATTAGTCACAAAGCACATTCAAGCATACTGTATAGTAACTGATTACTAATAACTGTTGATATAACTGAGTACATACTGCCATGTTACAACCCTCAGCTAGCTACAAGCCTCAATTAAAAAGCAGTACAGAGAAAAGAAAACATAGGGTATTATCATTTACCAGAGAATGAAGCCATGTGCAAATCAGTTTACTTTCTGTCCCATCAGACCTGACTTTACCCTGCTGAGTTCACCTGATAATGGCATCGTACAATAGCAAACATTGTAAAGAGAAATAAAAGGTCATTATTGACTCGTTAACATTCCTTTGTTTTACTATCAGATGTTTGTGTTCCTTCTCTCTATTTACCTTTGTTGCTTTCAGATGCATGTAAGACATCTGTTTAGGAAGGCAATAAAACTGAAGATGATGAGAGAGAGAGGGTGCAACCTTGATCATTGCACTGTACAGCATGCAACATAGTTTTGTAGTGATAATATGCCAGTATATGAAAACATTATCCTCTTCCCTCCCTGTGATTAAATTAACATCCTACATTTCCAAACACATGATATGATATTTCTTAGACGTACCTATATCCTGACACATTGATTTCTGGTGGATATCGTTCTAACGGTTGGGAACGACATGCACCCTCCCACTAACTAGGCCAGTGAGAGGATGAGGAGACCCAGCAGGAGAGGGAGAGAGCTACACGGTCTCCCCTTAAAATGTTTTGGGTTAATCTGGGAGGGCTTCTCAGACCATGCAGACCATTCTTTTGTATTTTTTTGTACCATCATCTTTGAAATGCAAGAGAAAGCCATAATGTATTATTCCAGCCCAGAAGCAATTTAGAATATGGCCACTAGATGGCAGCAGTGTATTTTTTATTTAAAATGTTGTACCTTTATTTAACTAGGTAAGTCAGTTAAGAACAAATTCTTATTTTCAATGACAGCCTTGGGTGGGTTACCTGCCTTGCTCGGGGGCAGAACAACAGATTTTTACCTTGTCAGCTCAGGGATCTGTTCTTGCTACCTTTCGGTTATTAGTCCAACACTCTAACCACTAGGCTACCTGTGTTTTAGACTGATCCGATGAACCATTGCATTTATGTTCCAAATGTTGTATCAAGACTGCCCAAATGTGCCTAATTTGTTTATTAATAACTTTTCATGTTCAAAATTGTGCACTCTCCTCAAACTATAGCATGGTATTCTTTCACTGTAAATTGGACAGTGCACTTAGATTAACAAGAATTTAAGCTTTCTACCAATATCAGATATGTCTATGTCCTGGGAAATTTTTGTGTTTCTTACAACCTCATGCTATTCGCATTAGCTTACGTTAGCTCAACCATCCCGTGGAAGGGACACCGATCCCAAATAAGTTTTTAAGGGATGCTTCTATGGACAACAGGGCAAGCCCTCTCATAAAATGCTTCCTCATTCAGGTACCGTTATGAATAAACCACAGCATGTTTTGTAGGGCCGGGAATTGCCAGGGATCTCACGATATTATCACGATACTTACGTAGGTGCCAATACGATATGTATTGCGATTCTCACGATTCTATATGTATTGCCATTCAATACTGTGATTCTATTCAAATCAAATCAAATGTATTTATATAGCCCTCCTTACATCAGCTGATATCTCAAAGTGCTGTACAGAAACCCAGCCTAAAACCCCAAACAGCAAGCAATGCAGGTGTAGAAGCACGGTGGCTTGGAAAAACTCCCTAGAAAGGCCAAAACCTAGGAAGAAACCTAGAGAGGAACCAGGCTATGAGGGGTGGCCAGTCCTCTTCTGGCTGTGCCGGGTGGAGATTATAACAGAACATGGCCAAGATGTTAAAATGTTCATAAATGGCCAGCATGGTCAAATAATAATAATCACAGTAGTTGTCGAGGGTGCAGCAAGTCAGCACCTCAGGTGTAAATATCAGTTGGGTTTTCATAGCCGATCATTAAGAGTATCTCTACCGCTCCTGCTGTCTCTAGAGAGTTGAAAACAGCAGGTCTGGGACAGGTAGCACGTCCGGTGAACAGGTCAGGGTTCCATAGCCGCAGGCAGAACAGTTGAAACTGGAGCAGCAGCACGGCCAGGTGGACTGGGGACAGCAAGGAGTCATCATGCCAGGTAGTCCTGAGGCATGGTCCTAGGGCTCAGGTCCTCCGAGAGAGAGAAAGAAAGAGAGAAAGAGAATTAGAGAGAGCATACTTAAATTCACACAGGACCCCGGATAAGACAGGAGAAGTAATCCAGATATAACAAACTGACCCTAGCCCCTTGACACATAAACTACTACATAAATACTGGAGGCTGAGACAGGAGGGGTCAGGAGACACTGTGGCCCCATCCGATGATACCCCCGGACAGGGCCAAACAGGAAGGATATAACCCCACCCACTTTGCCAAAGCACAGCCCCCACACCACTAGAGGGATATATTCAACCACCAACTTACCATCCTGAGACAAGGCCGAGTATAGCCCACAAAGATCTCCGCCACGGCACAACCCAAGGGGGGGCGCCAACCAAGACAGGAAGATCACGTCAGTGACTCAACCCACTCAAGTGACGCACCCCTCCTAGGGACGGCATGAAAGAGCACCAGTAAGCCAGTGACTCTAACCCTATTACAGGGGCTGAGGCAGAGAATCCCAGTGGAGAGAGGGGAACCGGCCAGGCAGAGACAGCAAGGGCGGTTCGTTGCTCCAGAGCCTTTCCGTTCACCTTCACACTCCTGGGCCAGACTACACTCAATCATATGACCCACTGAAGAGATGAGTCTTCAGTAACGACTTAAAGGTTGAGACCGAGTCTGCGTCTCTCACATGGGTAGGCAGACCATTCCATAAAAATGGAGATCTATAGGAGAAAGCCCTGCCTCCAGCTGTTTGCTTAGAAATTCTAGGGACAATTAGGAGGCCTGCGTCTTGTGACCATAGCGTACGTGTAGGTATGTACGGCAGGACCAAATCAGAAAGATAGGTAGGAGCAAGCCCATGTAATGCTTTGTAGGTTAGCAGTAAAACCTTGAAATCAGCCCTTGCCTTAATAGGAAGCCAGTGTAGGGAGGCTAGCACTGGAGTAATATGATCAATTTTTTTTGTTCTAGTCAGGATTCTAGCAGCCGTATTTAGCACTAACTGAAGTTTATTTAGTGTTTTATCTGGGTAGCCGGAAAGTAGAGCATTGCAGTAGTCTAACCTAGAAGTAACAAAAGCATGGATTAATTTTTCTGCATCATTTTTGGACAGAAAGTTTCTGGTTTTTGCAATGTTACGTAGATGGAAAAAAGCTGTCCTTGAAACAGTCTTGATATGTTCGTCAAAAGAGAGAGCAGGGTCCAGAGTAACGCCGAGGTCCTTCACAGTTTTATTTGAGATGACTTTACAACCATCAAGATTTATTGTTAGATTCAACAGAAGATCTCTTTGTTTCTTGGGACCTAGAACAAGCATCTCTGTTTTGTCCGAGTTTAAAAGTAGAACGTTTGCAGCCATCCACTTCCTTATGTCTGAAACACAGGGTACACAATTTTGGGGCTTCACCATGTTTCATTGAAATGTACAGCTGTGTGTCATCCGCATAGCAGTGAAAGTTAACATTATGTTTTCGAATGACATCCCCAAGAGGTAAAATATATAGTGAAAACAATAGTGGTCCAAAAACGGAACCTTGAGGAACACCAAAATGTACAGTTGATTTGTCAGAGGACAAACCATTCACAGAGACAAACTGATATCTTTCCGACAGATAAGATCTAAACCAGGCCAGAATTTGTCCGTGTAGACCAATTTGGGTTTCCAATCCCTCCAAAAGAATGTGGTGATCGATAGTATCAAAGGCAGCACTAAGGTCTTGGAACACGAGGACAGATGCAGAGCCTCGGTCTGACGCCATTAAAAGGTCATTTACCACCTTCACAAGTGCAGTCTCAGTGCTATGATGGGGTCTAAAACCAGACTGAAGCATTTCATATACATTGTTTGTCTTCAGGAAGGCAGTGAGTTGCTGCGCAGCAGCTTTTTCTAACATTTTTGAGAGGAATGGAAGATTCGATATAGGCCGATAGTTTTTTATATTTTCTGGGTCAAGGTTTGGCTTTTTCAAGAGAGGCTTTATTACTGCCACTTTTAGTGAGTTTGGTACACATCCGGTGGATAGAGAGCCGTTTATTATGTTCAACATAGGAGGGCCAAGCACAGGAAGCAGCTCTTTCAGTAGTTTAGTTGGAATAGGGTCCAGTATGCAGCTTGAAGGTTTAGAGGCCATGATTATTTTCATCATTGTGTCAAGAGATATAGTATTAAAACTAGAGAGTCTCTCTATTAAGACTAGATCTTCCAAACATATTGCCCTCCATATGTCTGCTACAGAGGGACAAGAGAGTGCATAAATAAACTTGCAGAAAAGATGGAGAACAAGCCTGCACCATCACCAAACATACATGTTCATCACAACAGGTTTGCATAACGCAGCCAGATGTGTTTCAGGCATGATTTTATTTCCCTTCTAAGAACACTGCTCTAACATTTTACGTATTTGTTGACTATTATCATGACCTACTATATGACACATGGACACACTACACACGCACTCACACACGCACACTACACACGTCACACTACACAGTGAAATTACAAACAGAATCTAGAGATATTTCATGCACCACAAAAGTGTATTGTACATATGAAGTTGTGTATGTCAAGGTTGGCTGGACAGTGAAGTGGTACACTGAGACAGTTAACTGCCCAGTCAATACTATGAGTAACCATAGGAGGGGGTTAAAGTATAACTCACTGAGATCTGTAGCCCTCACACACCCACCCACCCACACACACACACATACACACGCACACACATACAGACACGCACACACACACACACAGACACAGGCACTCACAGACACAGGCACACAAACACGCACACAAGCCAAGCCAGTGCGCTCACTTGTGACTGCCTAGCGCCAAGCCCAACCAGTATCCTCACTTGATTGTCAAGTTATTACACACTCACATAGGAAATATTTGATTTCAAAGAAAAATAACAGTTACTCAAAACACCATTAACATGCCGGGGCCACAGATGTGCTCAATGGGATTAAGATCCGGGCTCTTCGCTGGCCATGGCAGAACACTGACATTCCTGTCTTGTAGGAAATCACGCACAGAACGAGCAGTATGGCTGGTGGCATTGCCATGTTGGAGGGTCATATCAGGATTAGCCTGCAGGAAGGGAACCACATGAGGGAGGAGGATGTCTTCCCTGTAACGCACAGCGTTGAGATTGCCAGCAATGACAACATGCTCAGTCCGATGATGCTGTGACACACCGCCCCAGACCATGACGGACCCTCCACCTCCAAATCGATCTCGCTCCAGAGTACAGGCCTCGGTGTAACGCTCATTCCGTCAATGATAAACGCGAATCCGACCATCACCCCTGGTGAGACAGTGAAGACTCGTCAGTGAAGAGCACTTTTTGCCTGTCCTGTCTGGTCCAGCGACAGTGGGTTTGTGCCCATAGGCGAAGTTGTTGCCAGTGAAGTCTGGTGAGGACCTGCCTTACAACAAGCCTACAAGCCCTCAGTCCAGCCTCTCTCAGCCTATTGCGGACAGTCTGAGCACTGATGGAGGGATTGTGCGTTCCTGGTGTAACTCGGGCAAGTGTTGTTGCCATCCTGTACCTGTCCCCCAGGTGTAATGTTCGGATGTACCGATCCTGTGCAGGTGTTGTTACACGTGGTCTGCCACTGCGAGGACGATCAGCTGTCCATCCTGTCTCCCTGTAGCGCTGTCTTAGGCGTCTCACAATATGGACATTGCAATTTATTGGCCACATCTGCAGTCCTCATGCCTCCTTGCAGCATGCCTAAGGCACATTCACGCAGATGAGCAGGGACCCTGGGCATCTTTTTTTTGTCAGTAGAAAGGCCTCTTTAGTGTCCTAAGTTTTCATAATTGTGACCCTAATTGCCTATCGTCTGTAAGTTAGTGTCTTAACGACCGTTCCACAGGTGCATGTTCATTAATTGTTGATGGTTCATTGAACAAGCATGGGAAACAGTGTTTAAACCCTTTACAATGAAGATCTGTGAAGTTATTTGGATTTTTACGAATTATCTTTGAAAGACAGGGTCCTGAAAAAGGGACATTTATTTTTTTGCTGAGTTTAGTTATATGTACATATTCTTATTAATTCCTTTACACTTGTGTGTAGAAGGTAGTTGTGAAATTGTTAGATACTAGAAGCACAAGCATTTCGCTACACTCGCATTAACATGTGCTAACCATGTGTATGTGACCAACTAAATTTGATTTGGTTTGATTTGGCTGCTTGGCCATGGAAACCCATTTCATGAAGCTCCCGAGGAACAGTTATTGTACTGACGTTGCTTCCAGAGGCAGTTTGGAACTCGGTAGTGAGTGTTGCAACCGAGGACAGACAATTCTTATGCCCTTCAGCAGTCACCGGTCCCGTTCTGTGAGCTTGTATGGCCTACCACTTCGCGGCTTAGACATTGCTCCTACACGTTTCTACTTCACAATAACAGCACTGACCGGAGCAGCTCTAGCAGGGCAGAAATGTGACGAACTGACTTGTTGGAAAGGTGGCATCCTATGACAGTGCCACTTTGAAAGTCAGTGAGCTCTTCAGGAAGGCCATTGTACTGTTTGTCTATGGAGATTGCATGGCTGTGTGCACGATTTTATACACCTGTCAGCAACTGCTGGACTGTAGCTGAAATAGCCAACCCCTCTTTTACACTACTGCTACTGTCTGTTTATCATATATGCATAGTTACTTTAACCATACATACATGTACATACTACCTAAATCAGCCCGACTAACCGGTGCCTGTATATAGCCTCGCTACTGTTATTTTTCACTGTCATTTTACTGTTTTTTTAGATTTCTTTACTTATCTATTGTTTACCTAATACCTATTTTTTCCATAAAAAGTGCACTTTTGGTTAGGACTTGTAAGTTAGCATTTGACTGTAAGGTCTACACCTGTTGTATTCGACGCATGTGACAAATAAACGTTGATTTGATTTGAAATCCACTGAGTGTATATATGTATATATATACTGTATAAATGCTATTGCAGGCCAATATATATATAGTGTGTCTAGGATGTTACCTAGGATACCATTTGGATGTTAAAGTTTCAACGTAGCTTTATTACCATCCATCCTATGGTAATATGGTAACATGTCATCATTACAGTACGATGTCTTCTCCCAGGGCTGTCTGGGGTGTTTGGGTTGCTCAGTGGGAACCCTCAGGGCCACTGTGTTGACTGAGACGCAGTGGATTATTATGAGTGTAATGATTGTTTTTTTCTCACATCCACATTTCTCACAAACGTGCACATGCACACGCACACACATCAGGCTGTTTGTGGGACCCATCCTGCAGTGTTCCTGTGGGATATAACACATCAGGCTGTTTGTGGGACCCATCCTACAGTGTTCCAGTGGGATCTAACACACATCAGGCTATTTGTGGGACCCATCCTACAGTGTTCCAGTGGGATATAACACATCAGGCTGTTTGTGGGACCCATCCTGCAGTGTTCCAGTGGGATATAACACATCAGGCTGTTTGTGGGACCCATCCTGCATTGTTCCAGTGGGATATAACACATCAGGCTGTTTGTGGGACCCATCCTGCAGTGTTCCTGTGGGATATAACACATCAGGCTTTTTGTGGGACCCATCCTGCAGTGTTCCTGTGGGATATAACACATCAGGCTGTTTGTGGGACCCATCCTACAGTGTTCCTGTGGGATATAACACATCAGACTGTTTGTGGGACCCATCCTGCAGTGTTCCAGTGGGATATAACACATCATACTTTTTGTGGGACCCATCCTACAGTGTTCCAGTGGGATATAACACATCAGGCTGTTTGTGGGACCCATCCTACAGTGTTCCAGTGGGATATAACACATCAGGCTGTTTGTGGGACCCATCCTACAGTGTTCCTGTGGGATCTAACACATCAGGCTTTTTGTGGGACCCATCCTGCAGTGTTCCAGTGGGATATAACACATCAGGCTGTTTGTGGGACCCATCCTACAGTGTTCCTGTGGGATCTAACACATCAGGCTTTTTGTGGGACCCATCCTGCAGTGTTCCTGTGGGATATAACACATCAGGCTGTTTGTGGGACCCATCCTACAGTGTTCCTGTGGGATATAACACATCAGACTGTTTGTGGGACCCATCCTGCAGTGTTCCAGTGGGATATAACACATCAGACTGTTTGTGGGACCCATCCTACAGTGTTCCAGTGGGATATAACACATCAGGCTGTTTGTGGGACCCATCCTACAGTGTTCCAGTGGGATATAACACATCAGGCTGTTTGTGGGACCCATCCTACAGTGTTCCTGTGGGATCTAACACATCAGGCTTTTTGTGGGACCCATCCTGCAGTGTTCCAGTGGGATATAACACATCAGGCTGTTTGTGGGACCCATCCTACAGTGTTCCTGTGGGATCTAACACATCAGGCTTTTTGTGGGACCCATCCTGCAGTGTTCCTGTGGGATATAACACATCAGGCTGTTTGTGGGACCCATCCTACAGTGTTCCTGTGGGATATAACACATCAGACTGTTTGTGGGACCCATCCTGCAGTGTTCCAGTGGGATATAACACATCAGACTGTTTGTGGGACCCATCCTACAGTGTTCCAGTGGGATATAACACATCAGGCTGTTTGTGGGACCCATCCTACAGTGTTCCAGTGGGATATAACACATCAGGCTGTTTGTGGGACCCATCCTGCAGTGTTCCTGTGGGATATAACACATCAGGCTTTTTGTGGGACCCATCCTGCAGTGTTCCTGTGGGATATAACACATCAGGCTGTTTGTGGGACCCATCCTACAGTGTTCCTGTGGGATATAACACATCAGACTGTTTGTGGGACCCATCCTGCAGTGTTCCAGTGGGATATAACACATCAGACTGTTTGTGGGACCCATCCTACAGTGTTCCAGTGGGATATAACACATCAGGCTGTTTGTGGGACCCATCCTACAGTGTTCCAGTGGGATATAACACATCAGGCTGTTTGTGGGACCCATCCTACAGTGTTCCTGTGGGATCTAACACATCAGGCTGTTTGTGGGACCCATCCTGCAGTGTTCCAGTGGGATATAACACATCAGGCTGTTTGTGGGACCCATCCTACAGTGTTCCTGTGGGATCTAACACATCAGGCTGTTTGTGGGACCCATCCTGCAGTGTTCCAGTGGGATCTAACACACTGAGAGCCGCAGTGTTACAGAGCGGGGCAGTGAGTGAGAAAGCTGATAATAAGCCTCAAGGAAGTCAACAGTGTTTATCTCTCCGCTATAATTGCTGGTCCACATCCAAATATGTGGCATTATAAATAGCTGCAAATAGCCTTGTTACTCTTTCCTGGGGAGGTTTGGTTGAGATGGTGGGGGTGGGGGGGGGGGCACTATTGCAGGCCAATGCCAGGCCTAGTTTGAGCCATGTCCACACTCATATGCGCACACACACACACACACGCACACACACACACACACACACACACACACACACACACACACACACACACACACACACACACACACACACACACACACACACACACACACACACACACACACACACACACACACACACACACACACACACACACACACACACACACGTCTGTGTAAGTAAGGAACACTGATGGTGCTGGCTCTATAGAACTCCTCTGTGATTGGATGGATCCTGTTCATACTGTCATGTTTTGGTGAGTGGCCAAGATTAACAGACTGGAGGCTCTCACTCTACAACAGGATATTGGGTTAGTAATGACCGCCGGGGGACCTACAGAGTGACATAAATATGAGGCTTTTTTCCCCACACGTGGTACAGAGAGACCTCATAGAGGCCAGTCCAGTTGGTACGCGTGTTAAACCATTGTAGAACCCTGCTGTTAATTAGACAGGCCTGTGATCTTCAGAAAACATCTTGGCTGATGAGCTGCTGTTTTGAATGGATCTGGGGCTGACGACTAAAACCCAGGGAGAAATCAATGTTGGCAGTGATGATTTTCATTCAAAACATTGTGAAATATGAAAGCAGAACCGGTGAGGGAGGGTTAGGTTTCTTTTCACAATCTGGGCTAACTTTTAAAAGGATTGTGTTGTTCAGCCACTAAAACTAAAACGTTTCTGACTTTTCTCTGTTGTTCTATTTCAGTCAGACACAAAAGCACTACATTACACAAAACTCGACCAAAAGCAACACGCGCATGGCTAACATCAAACTGAGAAATTATTGGATTCCTCTAAAAGCGACCGTCACCTTTCAACATGTTCTCCATCCATACTCCAGGACGGTACGTGCCGTTTCTCCTCCTCTCCTTCATCACTGTTCAGACACTGACAGAGCGCCCAGTCACATTAGAGGTTCCACTGGGCTTTAGCCCCACAATTACACCTTACCTGGACTATATAAAGGGAATGGCAGCAGTGAGGGCTAGAGTTAGGCCCAGCCAAGGGGTCGGCCATGTTGTTTCTGCTAAACTCTGTCTACTGGCCATGTAATCAGGCCACAATTAGAAGTCAATTAGAGCTCAAGAATTCACCCATGAGGTCAGCGAGGAGAATGTTCCTGGACACACACCAGTTTACACTTTTATAAACTATATCAAAGTCTTTCAGACTTGGACGGTGGAGGCAAAGGCAGGGGAGGCTGAGAAGGAGAGAAAGGAGAGAGAAAGGGGGATAGAGCGGCTGAGGGAGGGAAAAGGATAGAGAGGGTGATAGAGCGGCTGAGGGAGGGAAAAGGGAGAGGGGGGTAGAGCGGCTGAGGGAGGGAAAAGGATAGAGAGAGGGTGATAGAGCGGCTGAGGAAGAGAAAGGGATAGAGAGAGGGGTATAGAGCGGCTGAGGGAGAGAAAAGGTTAGAGAGAGGGGGATAGAGTGGCTGAGGGAGGGAAAGGAAAGAGAAAGGGGGATAGAGTGGCTGAGGGAGTGAAAGGGATAGAGTGAGGGGGATAGAGTGGCTGAGGGAGTGAAAGGGATAGAGAGAGGGGGATAGAGTGGCTGAGGGAGGGAAAGGAAAGAGAAAGGGGGATAGAGTGGCTGAGGGAGAGAAAGGGATAGAGAGAGGAGGAGAGAGCTGCAGAGGGAGAGAAAGGGATACAGAGAGGGGGATAGAGTGGCTGAGTGAGGGAAATGGAGAGAGAGAGGGGGATAGAGTGGCTGAGGGAGAGAAAAAGATAGAGAGAAGAGGATAGAGCGGCTGAGGGAGGGAAAGGAGAGAGAAAGGGAGAGAGAGAGGTGGATAAAGTGGCTGAGGGAGGGAAAGGAAATAGAAAGGGGAATAGAGTGGCTGAGGGAGAGAAAGGGAGAGAGAGAGGGGGGGTAGAGTGGCTGAGGGAGAGAAAGAGAGAGAGAGAGGGGGGGTAGAGTGGCTGAGGGAGAGAAAGAGAGAGGGGGATAGGGTGGCTGGGGGAGGGAAAGAGAGAGGGGGATAGAGTGGCTGAGGGGGGGAAAGGGAGAGAGAAAGGGAATTAGAGCGGCTGAGGGAGAGAAAGGAAAGAGAAAGGGGGATAGAGCGGCTGAGGGAGGGAAATGAGAGATAGAAGAGGATAGAGCGGCTGAGGGAGGGAAAGGAAAGAGAAAGGGAGAGAGAGAGGGGGGTAGAGTGGCTGAGGGAGAGAAAGAGAGAGGGGGATAGGGTGGCTGGGGGAGGGAAAGAGAGAGGGGGATAGAGTGGCTGAGGGGGAGAAAGGAAAGAGTTAGGGGGATAGAGCGGCTGAGGGAGGGAAAGGAGAGGGAAAGGGAGTTAGAGTGGCTGAGGGAGGGAATGGGATAGAGACAAGGGGATAGAGTGGCTGAGGGAGGGAAAGGAGAGAGAAAGGGAATTAGAGCGGCTGAGGGAGAGAAAGGAAAGAGAAAGGGGGATAGAGCAGCTGAGGAAGGGTAAGGGGGAGAGAGTGGCTGAGGGAGAGAAAGAGAGAGGGGGATAGAGTGGCTGAGGGAGGGAAAGAGAGAGGGGGATAGAGCGGCTGAGGGAGGGAAAGGAGAGAGCGAGAAAGGGGAATTTTCTGCTCTTTGTAAAATCTCTGCAACAAGGGGCAGATTTAAGGTGAAAGAGGCTTATACTTGCAGAGCGGTTTTCATAAGGGAAGGGGCAGTGCTGTGCAGACGTGGTGTGTGTATACCTCACTGTGTATACTTCACTGAGTATACTTCACTGTGTATACTTCACTGTGTATACTTCACCGTGTATACTTCACCATGTATACTTCACTGGGTATACTTCACTGTGTATACTTCACTGTGTATACTTCACCGCGTATACTTCACCGTGTATACTTCACTGTGTATACTTCACTTCATATACTTCTCCTAATATACTTCACCGTGTGTACTTCACTGTGTAAACGTCACTGTGTATACTTCACTGTGTATACTTCACCGCGTATACTTCACCGTGTATTCTTCACTGTGTATACTTCACTGTGTATACTTCACCACGTACACTTCACCACGTATACTTCACCTTGTGTACTTCGCTGTGTATACTTCACTGCATATTCACCGTGTATACTTCACTGTGTATACTTCACCGTGTATACTTCACCGTGTATACTTCGCCGTGTATACTTCACCGCGTATACTTCACCGCGTATAATTCACCATGTATACTTCACTGCGTATACTTCACCGTGTATACTTCACCGTGTATACTTCACTGTGTATACTTCACTGTGTATACTTCACTGCGTATACTTCACTGTGTATACTTCACCGTGTATAATTCACCGTGTATACTTCACTGCGTATACTTCACTGTGTATACTTCACTGTGTATACTTCACCACGTATACTTCACCACGTATAATTCACTGTGTATACATCACTGCGTATACTTCACTGTGTATACTTCACCACGTATACTTCACTGTGTATACTTCACCGCGTATACTTCAGTGTGTATTACTCACTGTGTATTATTCACTTTGTATGCTTCACTGTGAATACTTCACGGTGTATACTTTGTGTATACTTCACTTTGTATGCAATATGTGTATTCACACACTATACTGATAGTCACATCAATTTGGACTAGGCTAACATGCAGTAGTTGGTCTTCAACTAACTCTACACTGTTTCCTGTCTACTCTAACGGTAGGGGGTCTTCCTTCGGTTAAAACGTTGGTGATGTGACATTTCAGGGATGCCAATGCCCCCAGGGCTGTCCAGTGTCCCGTACCTGACAGATTTCTGTAATTCGCCTAAAGTAAACGTGGGCCTAGTTGTATCCAGAAGTGTACTGTTTGTTTAACATGGCCACTGCTCTGAGTAATGGTTGGTAATGATTACTCAAATGCCCAGTTGTTTGGGTTATTGTACTAGGGCAGCCTCCAAACAGGCCCACTGGTGTTTATTTGAATTTTCCATTTTATATTGCCACGTGTCATTAGGCTGTTTACAGTTTACCTTGGGTGATGGATCTCTCTCTCTCTCTCTCTCTCTCTCTCTCTCTCTCCAAAATCTTCTCTCTCTCAAAACTCTCTCTCTCCCCAAACTCTCCCCAAACTCTCTCTCTCTCTCCAAACTCTCTCCAAACTCTCTCTCTCCCCAAACTCTCTCTCCGAATTCTCCCCAAACTCTCTCTCTCTCCAAACTCTCCCCAAACTTTCTCTCTCCAAACTCTCCCCAAACTCTCAAAAAACGAGGGGATTGTGCAGAGCAGAGCTGTGGTCAAGTGTGCAACACTCCCAGCAACACGCTGTGCTTTCCCACAGGAGACTATGGTTCAATTCCTGCCTCTGCCTTCTGTGTCTGTCTCAATGAAACAAAAATACTTATGGTAGAGTGGAATTCCACTTTCCATAAAATGAATGAGAGGTTTATTAATTCAGCAATTAAATGAACACTTTGTTGTCAAATAACCTGTTGGTGTTAATAACCGGAGTTGAGTGTGATTGTGTCATATTTCCTCTGAATAAAAACACCCAGACACTCAAAACCAAGCCCATCATTATCATATTTCCCAGGATGCTTTATTGCAGGTTGATTTTTTGAATTGTTTCTTTCAAGATTTGTGTTTTTGTATGAACATTGGTTGATTGATCTTATGCTGTAGAAAGATAAATAACATACATTTTTCTAAACTAATCCAATCTGTTACTAGTTGGATTTATTGCACCCGTTACTGAGATAGTTGTTCCAGTTTAAATGGTTTAGGTAGTCTCGTTTGCTCAAGTTCATGGACCTTGGCAGTCATTCTAAATGTAGGTTGCAGGTGATTAAATGTTCCATTTGTTGGAACTCTGGTTGGATTCAAATAGGAATTACATATACTTTTACAAGACAGCATAACAAAGTTCTGTAAATACTGTGTGGTCCCCACCAGAATCATCGGGGTATTTCTGAACGACAAACCATGGATTAATGGCGAGATCAAAAACTCATGAATCATGAAGAAGATTGCGTTCTCCCATCGGGATATGTAGTCCCTACGCCAACTCAACAGTTCCCTCAACCATCCAACAAGTCAAACTAAGGTACAAGGACAAGGTGGAGGAAGAACTCAGAAACATGAATGCTAAACAGGCCTTTAAAAAAGTCTGGAAGTTGGCAGGCTACTCTGACAAACCATCTCCACCGGCCCATGATGACCCATGCACCTTGTCCAACAACCTCAACCACTTCTTCTCACGTTTTGTAAGGACTGTGAGCAACGACCTCAACCACTTCTTTTCACATTTAGTGAGGACTGTGAGCAACGACCTCAACCACTTCTTTTCACATTTAGTGAGGACCACTTCTTCTCACGTTTAGTGAGGACTGTGAGCACCTGCTAGATGCCCTCTACCTCACTGAATCCCCAGCCTCACCCTTCTGTGTGGAGGAGGTGGTGCTACAGCTGTGGAAAGCTAAGTGCAAGGCACTGGGGCCAGAAGGGATATTGGGTCAGTCCTAAAAGCCTGTGCTGCTGATTTCAGCCCCATCATCCACAGACTGTTTGACCAATTGCTATCTACTTGCATAATCCCCACCCTATGGAAAACATCTACCATCATCCCTATTCCCAAAATGAGTTCAACCATTACCGGCCTGTTGCCCTCACGTCACTGATCATGAAATGCTTGGAAAGACTGGTTCTTAACATCCTACTGCCCACCATTCACTCCTCCCTTGATCCCTACCAGTTTGTTACAAAGCGGGGAGAGGAATGGATGACTGCAGGCTCCTGGAACACTTGGAGAGAAATGGGGAGTCACGCATGCATTCTGTTCATGGATTTCAGCTTTACCTTCAACACCATCCAACGGCACACTATGATCCATAATCTCAAAAACCTGGACATATCTCCCGCTGGATGCATAAACAAATAAAGTTTTGGGTGAAATTGCGCAAACACATAAACAATGTGGTGCGTTATGGGATACCACTTTGCTCTGAAACCAGCTGCGTAGCTGACTCAGTCGAATAGGCTATCGGAGGTTCTAATTCCTTTCATTTTCACCTTTCACTTCCTGTCTTTGGGATACTTGTGGCGGAGGCGTGCGTGAATGCACAATGGAGGGGTGAGGGAAAGGAGGTGATTTGGGATTCCGCCATAACATGCTACTCCAGGAAGTGACGTTGCAGGCTAGCTCAGGGTGGGGATTGTGCAAGTGGATAGCGATTGGTCAAACAGTCTGTGGATGATGGGGCTGAACTCAGCAGCACAGGCTTTTAGGACTGACCCAGTGTTCCGTCTGGCCCCAGTTCCTTTCACTTAGCTTTCCACAGCTGTAGCACCACCTAGCTCAGTGCTCCCCCTTCTCATTGCAGGGGTACTGCAGGCTGCCAGTAACAACTAAATTGTCCTTGTAAATTCTTCTGCAATTTTTAAATAATTAATTAATGGACATACATCTGGTGTAACAGAAGCAATTATTGCTACCATAATTGTGTTTGATTTTTTGTTTTATTTACACAAAGATTGACCACGAATATTGTCATTTTCCCATGCACTGTAATGGGGTCTGCTGTTTTCTGAGAATTATGCCTGCAATACTGTGGTGGGCCCTGAACTTCGTGGCTTCAATGAGGCTGACTAACATTACTGTCACTTGCTAGCTAGCTAGCCAACTTCAGCTAACAGTCATGTCAAACATTGCACCTGGAATGACATTAAACAAGCCACAGCTTTTTCTGTTGGTGTTGACTTGGATAAGTCCATGATAATATAATATACACTCAGTGTACGCAGCTGGGTTTTCTACGCTCAACAGTTTCCTGTGTGTTTCAAAAATGGTCCACCACCCAAAGGACATCCAGCCAACTTGACATAACTGTGGGAAGCATTGGAGTCAACATTGGCCAGCATCCTTGTTGAACGCTTTCGACACCGTGTAGAGTCCATGCCCCCGACGAATTGAGGCTGTTCTGAGGGCAAAAGGGGATGCAACTCAATATTAGGCATGTGCTCTTAATGTTTTGTACACTCAGTGTACCGTATAATTATATATATGCCATTTAGCAAACACTTTTATCCAAAGCAACTTACAGTCAATCGTGCATACATTTTACAAATGGGTGGTCCCGGGACTCAAACCCACAACCCTGGCATCACAAGCGCCATGCTCTATAAACTGAGCTAAAAAGGCGTGATTTAGCCTGACGAAGAAAAAGTACATTTCTCGTCTGGTCACCATTTACTCTGTATGGCACAGGGCAGATCGCATTCCAAAAGTGAAACATTGTTTCTGAGATCGGACAGGCAGACAGCAAGACTTATATTAACCTCGACTGTACCAAACCAAATGGTAGGTTTATGTTAACCTTGACTGTACCAAACCAAATGGTAGGTTTATGTTAACCTCGACTGTACCAAACCAAATGGTAGGTTTATATTAACCTCGACTGTACCAAACCAAATGGTAGGTTTATGTTAACCTCCGCTGTACCAAACCAAATGGTAGGTTTATGTTAACCTCCGCTTTACCAAACCAAATGGTAGGTTTATGTTAACCTCCGCTGTACCAAACCAAATGGTAGGTTTATGTTAACCTCCGCTGTACCAAACCAAATGGTAGGTTTATGTTAACCTCCGCTGTACCAAACCAAATGGTAGGTTTATGTTAACCTCGACTGTACCAAACCAAATGGTAGGTTTATGTTAACCTCCGCTGTACCAAACCAAATGGTAGGTTTATGTTAACCTCGGCTGTACCAAACCAAATGGTAGGTTTATGTTAACCTCCGCTGTACCAAACCAAATGGTAGGTTTATGTTAACCTCCGCTGTACCAAACCAAATGGTAGGTTTATGTTAACCTCCGCTGTACCAAACCAAATGGTAGGTTTATGTTAACCTCCGCTGTACCAAACCAAATGGTAGGTTTATGTTAACCTCCGCTGTACCAAACCAAATGGTAGGTTTATGTTAACCTCCGCTGTACCAAACCAAATGGTAGGTTTATGTTAACCTCCGCTGTACCAAACCAAATGGTAGGTTTATGTTAACCTCCGCTGTACCAAACCAAATGGTAGGTTTATGTTAACCTCCGCTGTACCAAACCAAATGGTAGGTTTATGTTAATCTCCGCTGTACCAAATCAAATGGTAGGTTTATGTTAACCTCCGCTTTACCAAACCAAATGGTAGGTTTATGTTAACCTCCGCTGTACCAAACCAAATGGTAGGTTTATGTTAACCTCCGCTGTACCAAACCAAATGGTAGGTTTATGTTAACCTCCGCTGTACCAAACCAAATGGTAGGTTTATGTTAACCTCCGCTGTACCAAACCAAATGGTAGCCTAGAAGAAAGGGGAAATAACGTGAGAGTTGAGATAAATTCAAGAGATGATTCGGACAGCAAAACGAACATGATGTTCTTACAGAGGCGCAGTGATAATTCAGATGGTACTGTTAGAAGGCATAGGTGTGCCTGTGTTGGTGAATACAGCACGGCTTTGACCGCTGCTCGTTAGTATGACTAATACATTGTATTCATCTTAATCGTAAAATGATATGAGTCTGAGAAAAAAATATGTAGAATCAAAGAATTATGAAAAATGTGAAGAACTAAAAGAATGTAAAGGATAATGTCAAATATCAAAAAGCCTTAGCTATGTTATGACTCCTTATAAACCTGGATAGTGTTAGAGAGACATCCATTATTCCAGCAGCATTGTCTCCGTGCTCCATCAGCTATGGAACTACTGAAGTGAAGACCTTTGTAGAGGACTGAGAACATATAATACATTGACTCTTCTGTAAGCTGTGCCAGCTAGCTTGTCTGTGTTGAGATGTCCCAGTAGATTTAGAAACAACAGGGGTGTTTATGTTGGCTAGGAAGGGATATGTTTCATACTACTTTGACTTAATAAAGTCACTGACTACATGATGTTTAGACACCTGGGAGAAGGCTGAGAGAAGAATTTACATTTTATTTGTCACTGTTTGTCATAAACCTTTAAATACATGTATACACACACGCCTGTTAAGTTACGGCCTTAGACCCACTCTATCTGTCACGCCCTGACCTTAGAGATTATTTTAATTTCTCTTTTTGGTTAGGTCAGGGTGTGATTTGGGTGGGAATTCTAGTTTTCTATTTCTTTGTTGGCCGGGTATGGTTCCCAATCAGAGGCAGCTGTCTATCGTTGTCTCTGATTGGGGATCATACTTAGGCAGCCTGTTTTCTACCCTAGTTTGTGGGATTTGATCTTTGTTTGTTGCATGCCGAAGCGTTACGTTCGTTGTGTTGTTTATTGTTTTTTTTTGGTAGAACATTTAATAAAGAAAATGTACGCCTACCACGCTGCACCTTGGTCTCCTTCGAACAACAGGCATAACGCTATCATAGCTTTCAAAGTTAGTTGCACCAATTTTTATTTTTATTCCTTTATGAGGAACTGTTTGTTGAAAATATACCATTCAACATTTCTGAAATGGTTCCCTTTTTCTCTGAAATCCTCTGTTTTCAGCCTCCCAAACCAATGCACCGTAAAGTTAACATATTTCACACATTATAGAACAAACATGTGTTTCCTATATGATGTCAGCCAATACGCTAACATTGTATTCTTACATGTGATTTGCAGTGTGAAATCTGTGAAATCCCCACACTGACGAACCTTGGAAAGAAAACACAGTAATGTGTAGCAGAACAAACAAATTACACGTTAAACAACTAGAGACGTTGAAAGGAAGTTGATTATAAAGTTAATCAAATGTAATCTCGTGCCTTAGCGTGTGAACACTTTCCAAACCCTTGATACATGTTTTGGATTTATTGAATAAACTGCCTGTGTGACCAAGTCATAAGTACATGTAAGGCATTTTCTATTGAACAGCTTGAACGCATCACTCCCTGACATAAGATAGTTGTTATGTGCCTTCGTCACATTATAAACACATTTTGGGGGAGTCAGGTGGTTTCTAACTGGGGTAATTCAATACAGGATTAATATAGTTCAATAAAGACGACCATGGCAGCATTTGGGATCCATTGCCTCGTTCCTTAAGGGGGAACAAGTCAAATTGCATCTGATTCAATGGGAGACAGACACAGAAAACAAAAAGACTCCACCAAACAGGACAGATCATTTAGCCCATCTCCTTTCAACGTTTTTTATGTTTATTATGTTGATATGGAAAGAACGGAACTTCTCAGGCATTTTCTAAGCTGTTCGTGCCAATATTTCTAGCATAGTTTTAGCCCTGTGATAAGAATCACCACACAGTGAAGCAGCATCCTAGCATCTGTATGTAATTACTGGGATGTAGTGTGTGTGAGGCAGCGTAGTTCAGTCACAGTTGGAGGACAGTAATATCTACAGTGTTCCAAACCCAAAGAGTCCCTCTGAATGGTTCTAATAATATTGAAGAGCATGTTTTGCAACTCGTTTACCTTTTCTCAAATGTTGTAATCAAATGACTTCCCTACTTGTAGGGGCGGCAGGTAGCCTAGTGGTTAGAGCGTTGGGCCAGTAACCGTAAGGTTGCTAGATTGAATCCCCGAGCTGACAAGGTAAAAATCTGTCGTTCTGCCCCTGAACAAGGCAGTTAACCCACTGTTCCTAGGGTGTCATTGTAAATAAGGATTTGTTCTTAACTGACTAGCCTAGTTAAGTAAAAAAGTTAAATAAAAAATAAATAATTGTAGCCCACCAAGACATGTCTGATCAATACCCCTCTAAGGGCCTTCACCCGTCACTTCAGTGTCCAGGCTTGTAGAAAACAGACATTTGGCCACCATTGCTGGTTGCTGTTTAATGCCTTATTCAAGTACATCAGATAAATGTACCTATGTGGCTCGATGCCACATTTCGGAACAACATTTACATTTCATAAGACTCTTTGGTTCCCATTCAGACAAATACTCTGGAAAGGAGTTTGTCACTAGATGTTTGTTTTTTTTAACGGAAAATCGACCTATTCCACCTCTACACAAAAGGCATTGTCTTTATCCACAGTGATAGGAATGTACGTAATACATTGTTAATAAAGATTTTAGGACTTTGAATGGGGCTTCGAGGCAAACCCGATATCTCTGGCTTCTCTGGCCTTCCATACATCCCTTTGTGAACAGACAGGCACTAATATGAGCATGTTTTCAGTTTGCACTGGATAAGGTATGATATATCTGGATGTGAATTATCGTGCTTGTTTTGTCATTATATGCTGGGTCAGGTTCAGCATACCAACAGTTTTTTGTTACGATTGGATAACATCACCCTCTCAGCTCAGACCTCCAGCGCACTCACTCAAAACGGCTAAAACTGAGGTAATATCTGGGTCCCAGGCCAGATAGACCGACCGGGGGAGAATAGCAATACAGAATCCGATTTAAATTTAGACAATTGTTAGATTGTTAGGTAGACCCGGTAACAGTTCCATCAATCAGTGGTGGTTTAGTTCATTTTTTTTTCATGAATTAGATCATATTTTGCACAGTTGTAATCGACGTAGAAAAAAACCTTGAACCGAACATTTGTCTTCGTAACAGCTGAATCTTTGGAGCGGAGGAATGACACGCGAGGTAGCCCGGACGCCAGTCTGTTTCTGCTTTGGCTTTACCCCCTTTTGGCAGCCATCGTCTGCCTAGCAATTTGACTAATGCAGGAGGAACAGTCAGGCACTCGGGCTACATGAATGATTAAAAGCATTCAAGGTGAAACGCACCATCAAAATGATACGGCAGCACACTAGCTACACCTCAGACTGTTTTGATGCTTTAGTGTTGACCAGAGCTTTATTGTTCCAGTGATTACCAGACAAACTTGATTTTTATTTTTTTTATTTTATTTAACTAGGCAAGTCAGTTAAGAACAAATTCTTATTTACAGTGACGGTCTAGGAACAGTGGGTTTACTGCCTACTGCCTTGTTCAGGGGCAGAACAACATATGTTTTACCTTGTCAGCTCAGGGATTTGATGTAGCAACCTTTCGGTTACTAGTCCAACGCTCTAACCAATAGGCTACCTGCAGCCCTTATTACTCCTCTTCTCTACAGAGTATCAGATGAGCTAACCTGTGGGCATCCCACAGAGCTCCTAACCTGCCACGGCTCTAACCAGCTCCCCTTTTCCCCAGAGACCAGGCTGTCTGTCAAAAAACAAACCACCCCCTGGAGATAGTCTATTTTACATACTTCTAGTTTCCTGTTATATATTCCTTTCAAATCACAGTATGACATTTAAGTCTGAACATTTTACACATCAATATGAGGTAATACCACTTTTACATTTTAATCATTTTAGCAGACATTCTTATCCAGCGCAACTAGGGTTAATTGACTTGTTCAAGGGCACATTGACAGATTTTTCTACCTAGCCGGCTCTGGGATTCGAACCCGTGACTTTTCGGTTACTGGCCCAATGTGCTTAACCATAAGTTTACCTGCAAGCCTAAACTGTACTCTTGATAAAAGTGTGTAACAAATGGTATTACATCATGTATACTGCCTGATTGCCCTCAATGAACTGCTATTAAATATATATATATCAATGAAATAACTGGTATCAAATCAATATGAAGTGTTAGTTGTTGTTAATGTCTGAACATCTGTAGTCTATCAACCTGTTCTGTCCATACTGATAGAAATGTAGAGTGTGGAACAGACATTAAGGTTTAGTCAATACTGTGGGAGAGATATGTACTGTACACTCTTAGAACAATGGGTGCTATCTAGAACCAAAAAGGTTCTTTGGCTGTCCTCATAGGGAACCCTTTGAAAAACCCATTTTGGTTCCTGGTGGAACCCTTTTCGGTTGCATGTAGAACCCTTTACACAGAGAGTTCTACATGGAACCAAAAAGGGTTACACCTGGAACCAAAAAGGGTTCTCCTACGGGACATGTGCAGAACCCTTCTGAAACCCTTTTTTTTAAGGGTGTGGCGTATGGGGCAGTGTGGACCAGACATTAAGGTCTAGCCTAATATCTGACATAATTATCTATTCATGTTCATCACATCAATTAATGTGTTCTTGTTGCTAAATAAAACACATTGCATTCCATGCCCCCCCCCTCCCCAGTCTGCTTTTATATGGTAAATAAAAATAAATGACATGAAATACAAGTCAATCCTTTTCTCTGCAAAAACATTTAGAGTTTGTGATGGAAGTCTCTCACTCTGGAGCAACCCATCATCATCACAGGCTACTAAGACCTTTTTGTAGTACTTTATGTACTTGTCCTCTGTGGTGTAGACTATGGGTCTCATCGTATGGGAACTCTGCTGTCCTAAAGGCCTCCATGGTCCTAACTTGAGATAAGCCAATGGAACGAAGGTTGACATTTATTGTCATGAATCTTGCACTGGAGGCCGAACTGAGCCATTTCCGCTAGATGGGCCGGCTGCAAAGTCAAAATTGGCTATATTGTAAAAATTCATGATATTTGTTTTTGCTTTTTGGTGTCACGCCCTGACCATAGAGAGCTTTTTATTCTCTATGTTGGTTGGGTCGGGGTGTGACTAGGGTGGGTCATCTAGGTGTTTGTGTGTCTATGTTGGCCTGTTATGGTTCCCAATCAGAGGCAGCTGTTTATCATTGTCTCTGATTGGGGATCATATTTAGGCAGCCATTTCCCCTTTGTGCTTTGTGGGTCTTGTCTATGGATAGTTGCATGTCAGCACTATTATTAGCGTCACGGTTCGGTTGGTAGTTTTGTTGTTTTTGTTCGGTGTTCATTTATTAAAGGAAAATGTAGGCCTACCACGCTGCACCTTGGTCCATTCATAATGACGATCGTGACATTTGGTTTTAATTTAAGATTAGGTTTAGGCATTAGGGTTAGTAGTGCGGTTAAGGTTTGGGTTTAAAATGAAGAAAAATTTGAAGAATTTCAAATATATTTTGATTTGTTTAACACTTTTTGGTTTACAACATGATTCCATATGTGTTATTTTATGGTTTTGATGTCTTCACTATTTTTCTACAATGTAGAATAGTAAAAATAAAGATAAAACCCTTGAATGAGTAGGTGTGTCCAAACTTTTAACTGGTATTGTATAAATCATTGGTATGAATAAACTCAAAACATCAGAATAGTTTGTCTAAGTGTTGTATTGTTTCTGTCTTGTATCGTTACCAAAGTAACCACCAGAACTCATTAATTACCTGTCATCTTAGCTGATTTTCTAGAAATCACTTCTGTACGATTACCTCGCCAATCTCTCAAACCGAGCTCCTTGATAAGGCCCCGGATCCGGTCGGGCAAACAACAAACAACATTTTGATGAATATAAATAGACTCACAGTTAGTATCAGAACAGGGCTGTAGCAGTGTGACACTTCAGTACTATCTGAACCTGGGGGAAGCCGAGCGAGGACATCCCTACACTCGGTCAGGATTACCCTCCTTTACTGCAACAGGTCTTCTGCTGAATGATCACACTGTCCTGTACTGTCTTTTCCTCTAGCCTTGCATCTGGGGAGCAGGGTGGGGGTCAATACGTCAAGTTACTCCATGTTAGTGAGTGAATTTAAATGGAATTCAATTCATTGGAATTCAATTCAAATCATGAATTGAAGTAAAAGTGTATTAACGATCTGAAATGAAATACAATTAAATGCAGTAAATTGTTCAATTCAATTCATGGATTGAATTGAACAATCCAATATGCCACTTTTTCAGTTGTTGAACTCTTTTTCAGTTCTCCTAAATTGAGATGGACCGCCTGGGCTCAATTCTTGGTATGAAGAGTATGTTGAACCTCTTTTCACCTGGGGTGATACGGATGTATCTATCACAACAGTCTAGTTATAAGGAAACAAGGTAAGACCCAAGTGCACACTGTGTGAAGTAACAATGTTTATTATAACACCAGGGGCAGGCAACCGACAGGTCAAGGCAGGCAGGCTCAGGGTCAGGGAGAGGCAGAGTTCAGTAACCCAGAGGTGGAACAAAGGTAGCAGATGGCAGGCAGGCTCAGGGTCAGGGACTAGCTCAGGGACAGGCATAGTTCAGTAACCCAGAGGTGGAGCAAAGGTAGCAGACGGCAGGCAGGCTCAGGGTCAGGGACAAGCTCAGGGACAGGCAGGGTTCAGTAACCCAGAGGTGGAGCAAAGGTACGGGACGGCAGGCAAGCTCAGGGATGGGCAGAGTGGTCAGGGGGGCGGGTACAAGGTCAGGACAGGCAAGGGTCAAAAACCAGGAGGACGAGAAAAAGAGAAGCTGGGAAAAGACAGGAGCTGACAAGACGAACTGGCAACAGACAGACAGAAAACACAGTTGTAAGTACACAGGGGATAATGGGGAAGATGGGCGACACCTGGAGGGGGGTGGAGACAAGCACAAGGACAGGTGAAGCAGATAAGGGCGTGACACTAGTAGAGTCATTATTATAAGATAATACAAAAGAACAGAGTTTATAACATAAATATCATCCATATATTTACATGAATATGTTCTTGTTCCATTCCTTTACTTAGATGTGTGTGTACTAAGTAGTTGTTGTGGAAATGTTAGATTACTTGTTAGATATTGCTGCACTGTCGGAACTAGAAGCACAAGCATTTCACTACACTCGCAATAACTCTGCTAACCATGTGTATGTGACCAATAAAATTTGATTTGATTTGAATGAAATAAAAAGACTCGTAACCTAGCGGTCCGTTACTTGACTCGCTCATTATCAAAAGCTTGTAGCAGTTTGTTGATTGACTCTTAATTTAGTGATCAAAGTGTGACGACAGAGGATGAAGATGTTTCACTGAAGTATGCTGTGTGATACAGGCTTCTAAGATGTTTCACTAAAGTATGCTGTGTGAAACAGGCTTCTAAGATTTTTCATTAAAGTATGTCATGTGATACAGGGTTATAAGATTTTTCACGAAAGTATGCTGTGTGATACAGGCTTCTAAGATGTTTCACTAAAGTATGCTGTGTGATACAGGCTTCTAAGATTTTTCATTAAAGTATGTCATGTGATACAGGGTTATAAGATTTTTCACTAAAGTATGCTGTGTGATACAGGCTTCTAAGATGTTTCACTAAAGTATGCTGTGTGATACAGGCTTCTAAGATGTTTCACTAAAGTATGCTGTGTGATACAGGGTTCTGAGATGTTTCACTAAAGTATGCTGTGTGATACAGGGTTCTAAGATGTTTCACTAAAGTATGCTGTGTGATACAGGCTTCTAATATTTTTCACTAAAGTATGCTGTGTGATACAGGGATCGTAGATGTTTCACTAAAGTATGCTGTGTGATACAGTGTTCTAAGATTTTTCACTAAAGTATGCTGTGTGATACAGGCTTCTAAGATGTTTCACTAAAGTATGTCATGTGATACAGGCTTCTAATATTTTTCACTAAAGTATGCTGTGTGATACAGGCTTCTAAGATGTTTCACTAAAGTATGCTGTGTGATACAGGCTTCTAAGATGTTTCACTAAAGTATGTCATGTGATACAGGGTTCTGAGATGTTTCACTAAAGTATGCTGTGTGATACAGGGTTCTAAGATTTTTCACTAAAGTATGCTGTGTGATACAGGCTTCTAAGATGTTTCACTAAAGTATGCTGTGTGATACAGGCTTCTAAGATGTTTCACTAAAGTATGTCATGTGATACAGGCTTCTAATATTTTTCACTAAAGTATGCTGTGTGATACAGGGATCGTAGATGTTTCACTAAAGTATGCTGTGTGATACAGTGTTCTAAGATTTTTCATTAAAGTATGCTGTGTGATACAGGGTTCTAAGATTTTTCATTAAAGTATGTCGTGTGATACAGGGTTATAAGATTTTTCATTAAACTATGCTGTGTGATATAGGGTTATAAGATTTTTCATTAAAGTATGTCGTGTGATACAGGGTTATAAGATTTTTCACTAAAGTATGCTGTGTGATACAGGCTTCTAAGATGTTTCACTAAAGTATGCTGTGTAATACAGGGTTCAAAGGCTGGTGTATTAAGATGTGTAACTGTAGGCTTTGGATGGGTAACCTAAGAAGATAGTAATAGCCCCTGCAGATGCTAGGGTGATAATGCAAAGTTGAACCACATATTTTTCTTTAAACATTGAAACAACATTAGGGGAAAGAGCACCACTGTCCACCTCACCGACGTTGTTTTTGTTTTGTTGAAGGAGCAGAGGTGAGGACTATTCTATCCAGTGGCGACCCGTCTTTCAGGGCAGTTGGGGCAGAGCCCCACATCTTTAGCAAAAAAATTATAATACTAAATAAAACATTTTTGGGGGGCTTGCCTGTTTTGCATGTTATTTTGGCTTTAATACGTGTCACATATCAGTTTGCAAACAATGTAAAAAAATATATATACAGTGGGGAGAACAAGTATTTGATACACTGACGATTTTGCAGGTTTTCCTACTTACAAAGCATGTAGAGGTCTGTAATTTTTATCATAGGTACACTTCAACTGTGAGAGAAGGAATCTAAAACAAAAATCCAGAAAATCACATTGTATGATTTTTAAGTAATTAATTTGCATTTTATTGCATGACATAAGTATTTGATCACCTACCAACCAGTAAGAATTCCGGCTCTCACAGACCTGTTAGTTTTTCTTTAAGAAGCCCTCCTGTTCTCCACTCATTACCTGTATTAACTGCACCTGTTTGAACTCGTTACCTGTATAAAAGACACCTGTCCACACACTCAATCAAACAGACTCCAACCTCTCCACAATGGCCAAGACCAGAGAGCTGTGTAAGGACATCAGGGATAAATTGTAGACCTGTACAAGGCTGGGATGGGCTACAGGACAATAGGCAAGCAGCTTGGTGAGAAGGCAACAACTGTTGGCACAATAATTACAATTATGAGTTAATAAAGCTGCATACAAACATGGACTCTTTTTTGTTTTCTTGAGTGAGGCAGCTCCAAAATGCAGGTGTTTCAGCCTAGCTCAGTGCTTTCTATGGTGGTGGGGCAAGCCAGCAGAAAATACGGAGCATTGCACCGTGATTGGCTCAGTGTTCTGTCAATCAAGGGGAACTACATCACCGCGAAGTCTAAGGGGAGACCTCAAAATGTAGAGCCAATTGGGTATTAACATAGAGATACATTAGAAGTGCCGATCCAAGAAGGCTCAAGGTCATTGGCCACAGATAAAAATAGGTAAACTCACGTTATATGTACCATAGCTTTGATTGGACTGATCATGTCAACATCATGTCAACTTTCCAAATCTTAGCTAGCAGTCATCATCATGAATCAAGTCAACAATCTACTGGTAAATCCTTTTTAATCCTTGTCATATGAAGATAAATAATTAAGATAAAGAGAGAGAGAGAGAGAGAGAGAGAGAGAGAGAGAGGAAAGTTTGGAACTGTTTGTAAATATTGCATGTCGGTTTGGAATTTAGAGGGAGCGAGTGAGTAAGTGACAGAGAGAGAGAGAGAACAAGAACGAGAGAAAGAACGAGAACGAGGAGGAGAAGGAGAGGAGAGCAAGAGCGAATACATGGCACGTTGAATAAATATCAAAATGGAAGCACTTGAGTGCTGTTTCAGAACGATTACAGTGTGATAGCGCTGGCATTGACGTTGCTGCGAGTCACTGTGACACATTGTGTTTAGATCTATCCTGGCACACACAGTTAACTTCAGGGATGCTTGCACTGTGACGTCAACCAATGTTCAAAATAAGATTATAAATCAAAAGTGTAGTGAGCAGTGAAGCCTCGTAGACGTTTTGGCTGGGGTGAACGGGGCGAACAGCGGAGAGGTGGTCTGGGTCCGTGTGTGTGTCCGTGTGTGTGTGTGTGTGTGTGTGTGTGTGTGTGTGTGTGTGTGTGTGTGTGTGTGTGTGTGTGTGTGTGTGTGTGTGTGTGTGTCCGATGAGGCCCAGTCAGATCAGAAAGCAGACGGTTGGGTTGCTTATAGAAGGAGGTATGCAACGTCTGTTCAGAAGGAAGGTACCTGCTGGGCCCTAATTACAAACAACTGGCCAGAAATCACTTCAATGGCTGGAGATTGAGAGAGATCTGTGTGTTATGGAGCTTGGCTGGTGGCTCGGCTGGCTGACAGAGAGAGGCAGGCAGGCTGGCAGGGTGCACCTCGGGGCATCTCTGTCCGTTAAGACCTTCCTGGGTCTGTCTGTGTTAGTGTGGGTTTCACAGACGGTAAAGACAGAAATGAAGTCGGAAGGCCACCTGCCTAGCTGGAACACACAGAGAGACACACACACACACACACACACACACACACACACACACACACACACACACACACACACACACACACACACACACACACACACACACACACACACACACACACACACACACACACACACACACACACACACACACACACACACACACACACACACACACACACACACACACACACGTCAGGTCAAATCTGTAAATTCCAAATGTCAATTCTTTCATATGTTAGTGCTTGCCCTATTGCCGTCCAGAAACATAACATCATACAGGGGTCTGGTCAGGCAGTACTGTAGCTCCTCATTGGTTTCTACTGTTTCACCACTCATCATTACTAATGCTGTTATTATGATCAATCTTTATTCCTAACCAAACAAGAGCTGAAACTGCCACGGCACTAAGCCAGACAAGGTTTGAATCATATCTACAGCTCTACACTACAGGGGAAGTTGACCTGAAAATGGTACTATATATCCCCCAGTGATTGTCTCCAAGTCAGGCAATAGAACTTCAGTCAGGCTAAATAACTTCAATCAGGCTATAGAACTTCAGTCAGGCAATAGAACTTCAGTCAGGCTATAAAACTTCAGTCAGGCTATAGAACTTCAGTCAGGCTATAGAACTTCAGTCAGGCTATAAAACTTCAGTCAGGCTATAGAACTTCAGTCAGGCTATAGAACTTCAGTCAGGCTATAGAACTAACTTCAGTCAGGCTATAGAACTTCAGTCAGGCAATAGAACTTCAGTCAGGCTATAAAACTTCAGTCAGGCTATAGAACTCCAGTCAGGCTATAGAACTTCAGTCAGGCTATAGAACTTCAGTCAGGCTATAGAACTTCAGTCAGGCTATAGAACTTCAGTCAGGCTATAGAACTTCAGTCAGGCAATAGAACTTCAGTCAGGCTATATAACTTCAGTCAGGCTATAGATCTTCAGTCAGGCTATAGATCTTCAGTCAGGCTATATAACTTCAGTCAGGCAATATAACTTCAGTCAGGCAATATAACTAACTTCAGTCAGGCAATATAACTAACTTCAGTCAGGCTATAGAACTTCAGTCAGGCTATAGAACTTCAGTCAGGCTATAGAACTTCAGTCAGGCTATAGAACTTCAGTCAGGCTATAGAACTTCAGTCAGGCTATAGAACTTCAGTCAGGCAATAGAACTTCAGTCAGGCTATAGAACTTCAGTCAGGCTATAGAACTTCAGTCAGGCTATAGAACTTCAGTCAGGCTATAGAACTTCAGTCAGGCTATAGAACTTCAGTCAGGCTATAGAACTTCAGTCAGGCAATAGAACTTCAGTCAGGCTATAGAACTTCAGTCAGGCTATAGAACTTCAGTCAGGCTATATAACTTCAGTCAGGCTATAGAACTTCAGTCAGGCTATAGAACTTCAGTCAGGCTATAGAACTTCAGTCAGGCTATAGAACTTCAGTCAGGCAATATAACTTCAGTCAGGCAATATAACTAACTTCAGTCAGGCTATAGAACTTCAGTCAGGCTATAGATCTTTAGTCAGGCTATAGATCTTTAGTCAGGCAATATAACTAACTTCAGTCAGGCAATAGAACTTCAGTTAGGCAATAGAGCTTCAGTCAGGCTATAGAACTTCAGTCAGGCTATAGATCTTTAGTCAGGCAATATAACTAACTTCAGTCAGGCTATAGAACTTCAGTCAGGCTATAGAACTTCAGTCAGGCTATAGAACTTCAGTCAGGCTATAGATCTTCAGTCAGGCAATATAACTAACTTCAGTCAGGCAATAGAACTTCAGTCAGGCTATAGAACTTCAGTCAGGCTATAGAACTTCAGTCAGGCTATAGATCTTCAGTCAGGCTATAGAACTTCAGTCAGGCTATAGAACTTCAGTCAGGCTATAGAACTTCAGTCAGGCTATAGAACTTCAGTCAGGCAATATAACTTCAGTCAGGCAATAGAACTTCAGTCAGGCTATAGAACTTCAGTCAGGCTATAGAACTTCAGTCAGGCAATAGAACTTCAGTCAGGCTATAGAACTTCAGTCAGGCTATAGATCTTCAGTCAGGCTATATAACTTCAGTCAGGCTATAGAACTTCAGTCAGGCTATAGATCTTCAGTCAGGCAATATAACTAACTTCAGTCAGGCAATATAACTTCAGTCAGGCTATAGATCTTCAGTCAGGCTATAGAACTTCAGTCAGGCTATAGAACTTCAGTCAGGCAATAGAACTTCAGTCAGGCTATAGAACTTCAGTCAGGCTATAGAACTTCAGTCAGGCTATAGAACTTCAGTCAGGCTATAGAACTTCAGTCAGGCTATAGAACTTCAGTCAGGCAATATAACTAACTTCAGTCAGGCAATAGAACTTCAGTTAGGCAATAGAGCTTCAGTCAGGCTATAGAACTTCAGTCAGGCAATAGAACTTCAGTCAGGCTCTAGATCTTTAGTCAGGCAATATAACTAACTTCAGTCAGGCTATAGATCTTCAGTCAGGCTATAGAACTTCAGTCAGGCTATAGAACTTCAGTCAGGCTATAGAACTTCAGTCAGGCTATAGAACTTCAGTCAGGCAATAGAACTTCAGTCAGGCTATAGAACTTCAGTCAGGCTATAGAACTTCAGTCAGGCTATAGAACTTCAGTCAGGCTATAGAACTTCAGTCAGGCTATAGAACTTCAGTCAGGCTATAGAACTTCAGTCAGGCAATAGAACTTCAGTCAGGCTATAGAACTTCAGTCAGGCTATATAACTTCAGTCAGGCTATATAACTTCAGTCAGGCTATAGAACTTCAGTCAGGCTATAGAACTTCAGTCAGGCAATAGAACTTCAGTCAGGCTATAGAACTTCAGTCAGGCTATAGAACTTCAGTCAGGCAATATAACTAACTTCAGTCAGGCTATAGAACTTCAGTCAGGCTATAGATCTTTAGTCAGGCTATAGATCTTTAGTCAGGCAATATAACTAACTTCAGTCAGGCAATAGAACTTCAGTTAGGCAATAGAGCTTCAGTCAGGCTATAGAACTTCAGTCAGGCTATAGATCTTTAGTCAGGCAATATAACTAACTTCAGTCAGGCTATAGATCTTCAGTCAGGCTATAGAACTTCAGTCAGGCTATAGAACTTCAGTCAGGCTATAGATCTTCAGTCAGGCAATATAACTAACTTCAGTCAGGCAATAGAACTTCAGTCAGGCTATAGATCTTCAGTCAGGCTATAGAACTTCAGTCAGGCTATAGATCTTCAGTCAGGCTATAGATCTTCAGTCAGGCTATAGATCTTCAGTCAGGCTATAGAAGTTCAGTCAGGCTATAGATCTTCAGTCAGGCAATATAACTAACTTCAGTCAGGCAATAGAACTTCAGTCAGGCTATAGATCTTCAGTCAGGCTATAGAACTTCAGTCAGGCAATAGAACTTCAGTCAGGCTATAGAACTTCAGTCAGGCTATAGATCTTCAGTCAGGCTATATAACTTCAGTCAGGCTATAGAACTTCAGTCAGGCTATAGATCTTTAGTCAGGCAATATAACTAACTTCAGTCAGGCAATATAACTTCAGTCAGGCTATAGATCTTCAGTCAGGCTATAGAACTTCAGTCAGGCTATAGAACTTCAGTCAGGCAATAGAACTTCAGTCAGGCTATAGAACTTCAGTCAGGCTATAGAACTTCAGTCAGGCTATAGAACTTCAGTCAGGCTATAGAACTTCAGTCAGGCTATAGAACTTCAGTCAGGCAATATAACTAACTTCAGTCAGGCAATAGAACTTCAGTTAGGCAATAGAGCTTCAGTCAGGCTATAGAACTTCAGTCAGGCAATAGAACTTCAGTCAGGCTCTAGATCTTTAGTCAGGCAATATAACTAACTTCAGTCAGGCTATAGATCTTCAGTCAGGCTATAGAACTTCAGTCAGGCTATAGAACTTCAGTCAGGCTATAGATCTTCAGTCAGGCAATATAACTAACTTCAGTCAGGCAATAGAACTTCAGTCAGGCTATAGATCTTCAGTCAGGCTATAGAACTTCAGTCAGGCTATAGATCTTCAGTCAGGCTATAGATCTTCAGTCAGGCTATAGATCTTCAGTCAGGCTATAGAAGTTCAGTCAGGCTATAGATCTTCAGTCAGGCAATATAACTAACTTCAGTCAGGCAATAGAACTTCAGTCAGGCTATAGATCTTCAGTCAGGCTATAGAACTTCAGTCAGGCAATAGAACTTCAGTCAGGCTATAGAACTTCAGTCAGGCTATAGATCTTCAGTCAGGCTATATAACTTCAGTCAGGCTATAGAACTTCAGTCAGGCTATAGATCTTTAGTCAGGCAATATAACTAACTTCAGTCAGGCAATATAACTTCAGTCAGGCTATAGATCTTCAGTCAGGCTATAGAACTTCAGTCAGGCTATAGAACTTCAGTCAGGCAATAGAACTTCAGTCAGGCTATAGAACTTCAGTCAGGCTATAGAACTTCAGTCAGGCTATAGAACTTCAGTCAGGCTATAGAACTTCAGTCAGGCTATAGAACTTCAGTCAGGCAATATAACTAACTTCAGTCAGGCAATAGAACTTCAGTTAGGCAATAGAGCTTCAGTCAGGCTATAGAACTTCAGTCAGGCAATAGAACTTCAGTCAGGCTCTAGATCTTTAGTCAGGCAATATAACTAACTTCAGTCAGGCTATAGAACTTCAGTCAGGCTATAGAACTTCAGTCAGGCTATAGAACTTCAGTCAGGCAATATAACTAACTTCAGTCAGGCAATAGAACTTCAGTCAGGCTATAGATCTTCAGTCAGGCTATAGAACTTCAGTCAGGCTATAGATCTTCAGTCAGGCTATAGATCTTCAGTCAGGCTATAGATCTTCAGTCAGGCTATAGAAGTTCAGTCAGGCTATAGATCTTCAGTCAGGCAATATAACTAACTTCAGTCAGGCAATAGAACTTCAGTCAGGCTATAGATCTTCAGTCAGGCTATAGAACTTCAGTCAGGCAATAGAACTTCAGTCAGGCTATAGATCTTCAGTCAGGCTATATAACTTCAGTCAGGCTATAGAACTTCAGTCAGGCTATAGATCTTTAGTCAGGCAATATAACTAACTTCAGTCAGGCAATATAACTTCAGTCAGGCTATAGATCTTCAGTCAGGCTATAGATCTTCAGTCAGGCAATATAACTAACTTCAGTCAGGCAATAGAACTTCAGTCAGGCTATAGATCTTCAGTCAGGCTATAGAACTTCAGTCAGGCAATAGAACTTCAGTCAGGCTATAGATCTTCAGTCAGGCTATATAACTTCAGTCAGGCTATAGAACTTCAGTCAGGCTATAGATCTTTAGTCAGGCAATATAACTAACTTCAGTCAGGCAATATAACTTCAGTCAGGCTATAGATCTTCAGTCAGGCTATAGAACTTCAGTCAGGCTATAGAACTTCAGTCAGGCAATAGAACTTCAGTCAGGCTATAGAACTTCAGTCAGGCTATAGAACTTCAGTCAGGCTATAGAACTTCAGTCAGGCTATAGAACTTCAGTCAGGCTATAGAACTTCAGTCAGGCAATATAACTAACTTCAGTCAGGCAATAGAACTTCAGTTAGGCAATAGAGCTTCAGTCAGGCTATAGAACTTCAGTCAGGCAATAGAACTTCAGTCAGGCTCTAGATCTTTAGTCAGGCAATATAACTAACTTCAGTCAGGCTATAGAACTTCAGTCAGGCTATAGAACTTCAGTCAGGCTATAGAACTTCAGTCAGGCAATATAACTAACTTCAGTCAGGCAATAGAACTTCAGTCAGGCTATAGATCTTCAGTCAGGCTATAGAACTTCAGTCAGGCTATAGAACTTCAGTCAGGCTATAGAACTTCAGTCAGGCTATAGAACTTCAGTCAGGCTATAGAACTTCAGTCAGGCAATATAACTAACTTCAGTCAGGCAATAGAACTTCAGTTAGGCAATAGAACTTCAGTCAGAATATAGAACTTCAGTCAGGCTATAGAACTTCAGTCAGGCTATAGAACTTCAGTCAGGCTATAGAACTTCAGTCAGGCTATAGAACTTCAGTCAGGCAATATAACTAACTTCAGTCAGACAATAGAACTTCAGTCAGGCTATAGAACTTCAGTCAGGCTATAGAACTTCAGTCAGGCAATAGAACTTCAGTCAGGCAATAGAACTTCAGTCAGGCTATAGAACTTCAGTCAGGCAATATAACTAACTTCAGTCAGGCTATAGATCTTCAGTCAGGCTATAGAACTTCAGTCAGGCTATAGAACTTCAGTCAGGCTATAGATCTTCAGTCAGGCAATATAACTAACTTCAGTCAGGCAATAGAACTTCAGTCAGGCTATAGATCTTCAGTCAGGCTATAGAACTTCAGTCAGGCTATAGATCTTCAGTCAGGCTATAGATCTTCAGTCAGGCTATAGATCTTCAGTCAGGCTATAGAAGTTCAGTCAGGCTATAGATCTTCAGTCAGGCAATATAACTAACTTCAGTCAGGCAATAGAACTTCAGTCAGGCTATAGATCTTCAGTCAGGCTATAGAACTTCAGTCAGGCAATAGAACTTCAGTCAGGCTATAGAACTTCAGTCAGGCTATAGATCTTCAGTCAGGCTATAGAACTTCAGTCAGGCTATAGAACTTCAGTCAGGCTATAGATCTTTAGTCAGGCAATATAACTAACTTCAGTCAGGCAATATAACTTCAGTCAGGCTATAGATCTTCAGTCAGGCTATAGAACTTCAGTCAGGCTATAGAACTTCAGTCAGGCAATAGAACTTCAGTCAGGCTATAGAACTTCAGTCAGGCTATAGAACTTCAGTCAGGCTATAGAACTTCAGTCAGGCTATAGAACTTCAGTCAGGCTATAGAACTTCAGTCAGGCAATATAGCTAACTTCAGTCAGGCAATAGAACTTCAGTTAGGCAATAGAGCTTCAGTCAGGCTATAGAACTTCAGTCAGGCAATAGAACTTCAGTCAGGCTCTAGATCTTTAGTCAGGCAATATAACTAACTTCAGTCAGGCTATAGAACTTCAGTCAGGCTATAGAACTTCAGTCAGGCTATAGAACTTCAGTCAGGCAATATAACTAACTTCAGTCAGGCAATATAACTAACTTCAGTCAGGCTATAGAACTTCAGTCAGGCTATAGAACTTCAGTCAGGCTATAGAACTTCAGTCAGGCAATATAACTTCAGTCAGGCAATAGAACTTCAGTCAGGCTATAGAACTTCAGTCAGGCTATAGAACTTCAGTCAGGCTATAGAACTTCAGTCAGGCTATAGAACTTCAGTCAGGCTATAGAACTTCAGTCAGGCTATAGAACTTCAGTCAGGCTATAGAACTTCAGTCAGGCAATATAACTAACTTCAGTCAGGCAATAGAACTTCAGTTAGGCAATAGAACTTCAGTCAGAATATAGAACTTCAGTCAGGATATAGAACTTCAGTCAGGCTATAGAACTTCAGTCAGGCTATAGAACTTCAGTCAGGCAATATAACTAACTTCAGTCAGGCAATAGAACTTCAGTCAGGCTATAGAACTTCAGTCAGGCTATAGAACTTCAGTCAGGCTATAGAACTTCAGTCAGGCAATAGAACTTCAGTCAGGCAATAGAACTTCAGTCAGGCTATAGAACTTCAGTCAGGCTATAGATCTTCAGTCAGGCTATATAACTTCAGTCAGGCTATAGAACTTCAGTCAGGCTATAGATCTTCAGTCAGGCAATATAACTAACTTCAGTCAGGCAATAGAACTTCAGTCAGGCTATAGATCTTTAGTCAGGCTATAGAACTTCAGTCAGGCTATAGATCTTCAGTCAGGCTATAGATCTTCAGTCAGGCTATAGATCTTCAGTCAGGCTATAGAACTTCAGTCAGGCTATAGAACTTCAGTCAGGCAATAGAACTTCAGTCAGGCAATAGAACTTCAGTCAGGCTATAGAACTTCAGTCAGGCAATATAACTAACTTCAGTCAGGCTATAGATCTTCAGTCAGGCTATAGAACTTCAGTCAGGCTATAGAACTTCAGTCAGGCTATAGATCTTCAGTCAGGCAATATAACTAACTTCAGTCAGGCAATAGAACTTCAGTCAGGCTATAGATCTTCAGTCAGGCTATAGAACTTCAGTCAGGCTATAGATCTTCAGTCAGGCTATAGATCTTCAGTCAGGCTATAGATCTTCAGTCAGGCTATAGAAGTTCAGTCAGGCTATAGATCTTCAGTCAGGCAATATAACTAACTTCAGTCAGGCAATAGAACTTCAGTCAGGCTATAGATCTTCAGTCAGGCTATAGAACTTCAGTCAGGCAATAGAACTTCAGTCAGGCTATAGAACTTCAGTCAGGCTATAGATCTTCAGTCAGGCTATATAACTTCAGTCAGGCTATAGAACTTCAGTCAGGCTATAGATCTTTAGTCAGGCAATATAACTAACTTCAGTCAGGCAATATAACTTCAGTCAGGCTATAGATCTTCAGTCAGGCTATAGAACTTCAGTCAGGCTATAGAACTTCAGTCAGGCAATAGAACTTCAGTCAGGCTATAGAACTTCAGTCAGGCTATAGAACTTCAGTCAGGCTATAGAACTTCAGTCAGGCTATAGAACTTCAGTCAGGCTATAGAACTTCAGTCAGGCAATATAACTAACTTCAGTCAGGCAATAGAACTTCAGTTAGGCAATAGAGCTTCAGTCAGGCTATAGAACTTCAGTCAGGCAATAGAACTTCAGTCAGGCTCTAGATCTTTAGTCAGGCAATATAACTAACTTCAGTCAGGCTATAGAACTTCAGTCAGGCTATAGAACTTCAGTCAGGCTATAGAACTTCAGTCAGGCAATATAACTAACTTCAGTCAGGCAATAGAACTTCAGTCAGGCTATAGATCTTCAGTCAGGCTATAGAACTTCAGTCAGGCTATAGAACTTCAGTCAGGCAATAGAACTTCAGTCAGGCAATAGAACTTCAGTCAGGCTATAGAACTTCAGTCAGGCTATAGAACTTCAGTCAGGCTATAGAACTTCAGTCAGGCTATAGAACTTCAGTCAGGCTATAGAACTTCAGTCAGGCTATAGAACTTCAGTCAGGCTATAGAACTTCAGTCAGGCAATATAACTAACTTCAGTCAGGCAATAGAACTTCAGTTAGGCAATAGAACTTCAGTCAGAATATAGAACTTCAGTCAGAATATAGAACTTCAGTCAGGCTATAGAACTTCAGTCAGGCTATAGAACTTCAGTCAGGCAATATAACTAACTTCAGTCAGACAATAGAACTTCAGTCAGGCTATAGAACTTCAGTCAGGCTATAGAACTTCAGTCAGGCAATAGAACTTCAGTCAGGCAATAGAACTTCAGTCAGGCAATAGAACTTCAGTCAGGCTATAGAACTTCAGTCAGGCAATATACCTAACTTCAGTCAGGCTATAGATTTTCAGTCAGGCTATAGAACTTCAGACAGGCTATAGAACTTCAGTCAGGCTATAGAACTTCAGTCAGGCTATAGAACTTTCATTCAGGCTATAGAACTTCAGTCAGGCAATAGAACTTCAGTCAGGCAATAGAACTTCAGTCAGGCTATAGAACTTCAGTCAGGCAATATAACTAACTTCAGTCAGGCTATAGATCTTCAGTCAGGCTATAGAACTTCAGTCAGGCTATAGAACTTCAGTCAGGCTATAGATCTTCAGTCAGGCAATATAACTAACTTCAGTCAGGCAATAGAACTTCAGTCAGGCTATAGATCTTTAGTCAGGCTATAGAACTTCAGTCAGGCTATAGATCTTCAGTCAGGCTATAGATCTTCAGTCAGGCTATAGATCTTCAGTCAGGCTATAGAAGTTCAGTCAGGCTATAGATCTTCAGTCAGGCAATATAACTAACTTCAGTCAGGCAATAGAACTTCAGTCAGGCTATAGATCTTCAGTCAGGCTATAGAACTTCAGTCAGGCAATAGAACTTCAGTCAGGCTATAGAACTTCAGTCAGGCTATAGATCTTCAGTCAGGCTATATAACTTCAGTCAGGCTATAGAACTTCAGTCAGGCTATAGATCTTTAGTCAGGCAATATAACTAACTTCAGTCAGGCAATATAACTTCAGTCAGGCTATAGATCTTCAGTCAGGCTATAGAACTTCAGTCAGGCTATAGAACTTCAGTCAGGCAATAGAACTTCAGTCAGGCTATAGAACTTCAGTCAGGCTATAGAACTTCAGTCAGGCTATAGAACTTCAGTCAGGCTATAGAACTTCAGTCAGGCTATAGAACTTCAGTCAGGCAATATAACTAACTTCAGTCAGGCAATAGAACTTCAGTTAGGCAATAGAGCTTCAGTCAGGCTATAGAACTTCAGTCAGGCAATAGAACTTCAGTCAGGCTCTAGATCTTTAGTCAGGCAATATAACTAACTTCAGTCAGGCTATAGAACTTCAGTCAGGCTATAGAACTTCAGTCAGGCTATAGAACTTCAGTCAGGCAATATAACTAACTTCAGTCAGGCAATAGAACTTCAGTCAGGCTATAGATCTTCAGTCAGGCTATAGAACTTCAGTCAGGCTATAGAACTTCAGTCAGGCAATATAACTTCAGTCAGGCAATAGAACTTCAGTCAGGCTATAGAACTTCAGTCAGGCTATAGAACTTCAGTCAGGCTATAGAACTTCAGTCAGGCTATAGAACTTCAGTCAGGCTATAGAACTTCAGTCAGGCTATAGAACTTCAGTCAGGCTATAGAACTTCAGTCAGGCAATATAACTAACTTCAGTCAGGCAATAGAACTTCAGTTAGGCAATAGAACTTCAGTCAGAATATAGAACTTCAGTCAGAATATAGAACTTCAGTCAGGCTATAGAACTTCAGTCAGGCTATAGAACTTCAGTCAGGCAATATAACTAACTTCAGTCAGACAATAGAACTTCAGTCAGGCTATAGAACTTCAGTCAGGCTATAGAACTTCAGTCAGGCAATAGAACTTCAGTCAGGCAATAGAACTTCAGTCAGGCAATAGAACTTCAGTCAGGCTATAGAACTTCAGTCAGGCAATATACCTAACTTCAGTCAGGCTATAGATTTTCAGTCAGGCTATAGAACTTCAGACAGGCTATAGAACTTCAGTCAGGCTATAGAACTTCAGTCAGGCTATAGAACTTCAGTCAGGCTATAGAACTTCAGTCAGGCTATAGAACTTCAGTCAGGCTATAGAACTTCAGTCAGGCTATAGAACTTCAGTCAGGCTATTGAACTTCAGTCAGGCTATAGAACTTCAGTCAGGCAATATAACTAACTTCAGTCAGGCAATAGAACTTCAGTTAGGCAATAGAGCTTCAGTCAGGCTATAGAACTTCAGTCAGGCTATAGATCTTTAGTCAGGCAATATAACTAACTTCAGTCAGGCTATAGATCTTCAGTCAGGCTATAGAACTTCAGTCAGGCTATAGAACTTCAGTCAGGCTATAGATCTTCAGTCAGGCAATATAACTAACTTCAGTCAGGCAATAGAACTTCAGTCAGGCTATAGATCTTCAGTCAGGCTATAGAACTTCAGTCAGGCTATAGATCTTCAGTCAGGCTATAGATCTTCAGTCAGGCTATAGATCTTCAGTCAGGCTATAGAAGTTCAGTCAGGCTATAGATCTTCAGTCAGGCAATATAACTAACTTCAGTCAGGCAATAGAACTTCAGTCAGGCTATAGATCTTCAGTCAGGCAATAGAACTTCAGTCAGGCTATAGATCTTCAGTCAGGCTATATAACTTCAGTCAGGCTATATAACTTCAGTCAGGCTATAGAACTTCAGTCAGGCTATAGATCTTTAGTCAGGCAATATAACTAACTTCAGTCAGGCAATATAACTTCAGTCAGGCTATAGATCTTCAGTCAGGCTATAGAACTTCAGTCAGGCTATAGAACTTCAGTCAGGCTATAGAATTTCAGTCAGGCTATAGAACTTCAGTCAGGCTATAGAACTTCAGTCAGGCTATAGAACTTCAGTCAGGCTATAGAACTTCAGTCAGGCAATATAACTAACTTCAGTCAGGCAATAGAACTTCAGTTAGGCAATAGAGCTTCAGTCAGGCTATAGAACTTCAGTCAGGCAATAGAACTTCAGTCAGGCTCTAGATCTTTAGTCAGGCAATCTAACTAACTTCAGTCAGGCTATAGAACTTCAGTCAGGCTATAGAACTTCAGTCAGGCTATAGAACTTCAGTCAGGCAATATAGCTAACTTCAGTCAGGCAATAGAACTTCAGTCAGGCTATAGAACTTCAGTCAGGCTATAGAACTTCAGTCAGGCTATAGAACTTCAGTCAGGCTATAGAACTTCAGTCAGGCTATATAACTTCAGTCAGGCAATATAACTAACTTCAGTCAGGCAATAGAACTTCAGTCAGGCTATAGAACTTCAGTCAGGCTATAGAACTTCAGTCAGGCTATAGAACTTCAGTCAGGCTATAGAACTTCAGTCAGGCTATAGAACTTCAGTCAGGCTATAGAACTTCAGTCAGGCTATAGAACTTCAGTCAGGCTATAGAACTTCAGTCAGGCTATAGAACTTCAGTCAGGCTATAGAACTTCAGTCAGGCTATAGAACTTCAGTCAGGCTATAGAACTTCAGTCAGGCAATATAGCTAACTTCAGTCAGGCTATAGAACTTCAGTCAGGCAATAGAACTTCAGTCAGGCTATAGATCTTCAGTCAGGCAATATAACTAACTTCAGTCAGGCAATAGAACTTCAGTCAGGCAATAGAACTAACTTCAGTCAGGCTATAGAACTTCAGTCAGGCTATAGAACTTCAGTCAGGCTATAGAACTTCAGTCAGGCTATAGAACTTCAGTCAGGCTATAGAACTTCAGTCAGGCTATAGATCTTCAGTCAGGCTATAGATCTTCAGTCAGGCTATAGATCTTCAGTCAGGCTATAGAAGTTCAGTCAGGCTATAGATCTTCAGTCAGGCAATATAACTAACTTCAGTGAGGCTATAGAACTTCAGTCAGGCTATAGATCTTTAGTCAGGCTATAGATCTTTAGTCAGGCAATATAACTAACTTCAGTCAGGCTATAGAACTTCAGTCAGGCTATAGAACTTCAGTCAGGCTATAGAACTTCAGTCAGGCTATAGAACTTCAGTCAGGCTATAGAACTTCAGTCAGGCTATAGAACTTCAGTCAGGCTATAGAACTTCAGTCAGGCTATAGAACTTCAGTCAGGCAATATAACTAACTTCAGTCAGGCAATAGAACTTCAGTTAGGCAATAGATCTTCAGTCAGGCTATAGATCTTCAGTCAGGCTATAGAAGTTCAGTCAGGCTATAGATCTTCAGTCAGGCAATATAACTAACTTCAGTCAGGCAATAGAACTTCAGTCAGGCTATAGATCTTCAGTCAGGCTATAGAACTTCAGTCAGGCAATAGAACTTCAGTCAGGCTATAGAACTTCAGTCAGGCTATAGATCTTCAGTCAGGCTATATAACTTCAGTCAGGCTATAGAACTTCAGTCAGGCTATAGATCTTTAGTCAGGCAATATAACTAACTTCAGTCAGGCAATATAACTTCAGTCAGGCTATAGATCTTCAGTCAGGCTATAGAACTTCAGTCAGGCTATAGAACTTCAGTCAGGCAATAGAACTTCAGTCAGGCTATAGAACTTCAGTCAGGCAATATAACTAACTTCAGTCAGGCTATAGAACTTCAGTCAGGCTATAGAACTTCAGTCAGGCTATAGAACTTCAGTCAGGCAATATAACTAACTTCAGTCAGGCAATAGAACTTCAGTTAGGCAATAGAGCTTCAGTCAGGCTATAGAACTTCAGTCAGGCTATAGATCTTTAGTCAGGCAATATAACTAACTTCAGTCAGGCTATAGATCTTCAGTCAGGCTATAGAACTTCAGTCAGGCTATAGAACTTCAGTCAGGCTATAGATCTTCAGTCAGGCAATATAACTAACTTCAGTCAGGCAATAGAACTTCAGTCAGGCTATAGATCTTCAGTCAGGCTATAGAACTTCAGTCAGGCTATAGATCTTCAGTCAGGCTATAGATCTTCAGTCAGGCTATAGATCTTCAGTCAGGCTATAGAAGTTCAGTCAGGCTATAGATCTTCAGTCAGGCAATATAACTAACTTCAGTCAGGCAATAGAACTTCAGTCAGGCTATAGATCTTCAGTCAGGCTATAGAACTTCAGTCAGGCTATAGAACTTCAGTCAGGCTATAGAACTTCAGTCAGGCTATAGATCTTCAGTCAGGCTATATAACTTCAGTCAGGCTATAGAACTTCAGTCAGGCTATAGATCTTTAGTCAGGCAATATAACTAACTTCAGTCAGGCAATATAACTTCAGTCAGGCTATAGATCTTCAGTCAGGCTATAGAACTTCAGTCAGGCTATAGAACTTCAGTCAGGCAATAGAACTTCAGTCAGGCTATAGAACTTCAGTCAGGCTATAGAACTTCAGTCAGGCTATAGAACTTCAGTCAGGCTATAGAACTTCAGTCAGGCTATAGAACTTCAGTCAGGCAATATAACTAACTTCAGTCAGGCAATAGAACTTCAGTTAGGCAATAGAGCTTCAGTCAGGCTATAGAACTTCAGTCAGGCAATAGAACTTCAGTCAGGCTCTAGATCTTTAGTCAGGCAATATAACTAACTTCAGTCAGGCTATAGAACTTCAGTCAGGCTATAGAACTTCAGTCAGGCTATAGAACTTCAGTCAGGCAATATAGCTAACTTCAGTCAGGCAATAGAACTTCAGTCAGGCTATAGAACTTCAGTCAGGCTATAGAACTTCAGTCAGGCTATAGATCTTCAGTCAGGCTATAGATCTTCAGTCAGGCTATAGATCTTCAGTCAGGCTATAGAAGTTCAGTCAGGCTATAGATCTTCAGTCAGGCAATATAACTAACTTCAGTCAGGCAATAGAACTTCAGTCAGGCTATAGATCTTCAGTCAGGCTATAGAACTTCAGTCAGGCTATAGAACTTCAGTCAGGCTATAGATCTTCAGTCAGGCTATAGAACTTCAGTCAGGCTATAGAACTTCAGTCAGGCTATAGATCTTCAGTCAGGCAATATAACTAACTTCAGTCAGGCAATAGAACTTCAGTCAGGCTATAGATCTTCAGTCAGGCTATAGATCTTCAGTCAGGCAATATAACTAACTTCAGTCAGGCAATAGAACTTCAGTCAGGCTATAGATCTTCAGTCAGGCTATAGAACTTCAGTCAGGCAATAGAACTTCAGTCAGGCTATAGATCTTCAGTCAGGCTATAGAACTTCAGTCAGGCTATAGAACTTCAGTCAGGCTATAGATCTTTAGTCAGGCAATATAACTAACTTCAGTCAGGCAATAGAACTTCAGTCAGGCTATAGATCTTCAGTCAGGCTATAGAACTTCAGTCAGGCTATAGAACTTCAGTCAGGCAATAGAACTTCAGTCAGGCTATAGAACTTCAGTCAGGCTATAGAACTTCAGTCAGGCTATAGAACTTCAGTCAGGCTATAGAACTTCAGTCAGGCTATAGAACTTCAGTCAGGCAATATAACTAACTTCAGTCAGGCAATAGAACTTCAGTTAGGCAATAGAGCTTCAGTCAGGCTATAGAACTTCAGTCAGGCAATAGAACTTCAGTCAGGCTCTAGATCTTTAGTCAGGCAATATAACTAACTTCAGTCAGGCTATAGAACTTCAGTCAGGCTATAGAACTTCAGTCAGGCTATAGAACTTCAGTCAGGCAATATAACTAACTTCAGTCAGGCAATAGAACTTCAGTCAGGCTATAGATCTTCAGTCAGGCTATAGAACTTCAGTCAGGCTATAGAACTTCAGTCAGGCTATAGAACTTCAGTCAGGCTATAGAACTTCAGTCAGGCTATAGAACTTCAGTCAGGCAATATAACTAACTTCAGTCAGGCAATAGAACTTCAGTTAGGCAATAGAACTTCAGTCAGAATATAGAACTTCAGTCAGAATATAGAACTTCAGTCAGGCTATAGAACTTCAGTCAGGCTATAGAACTTCAGTCAGGCTATAGAACTTCAGTCAGGCAATATAACTAACTTCAGTCAGACAATAGAACTTCAGTCAGGCTATAGAACTTCAGTCAGGCTATAGAACTTCAGTCAGGCAATAGAACTTCAGTCAGGCAATAGAACTTCAGTCAGGCTATAGAACTTCAGTCAGGCAATATAACTAACTTCAGTCAGGCTATAGATCTTCAGTCAGGCTATAGAACTTCAGTCAGGCTATAGAACTTCAGTCAGGCTATAGATCTTCAGTCAGGCAATATAACTAACTTCAGTCAGGCAATAGAACTTCAGTCAGGCTATAGATCTTTAGTCAGGCTATAGAACTTCAGTCAGGCTATAGATCTTCAGTCAGGCTATAGATCTTCAGTCAGGCTATAGATCTTCAGTCAGGCTATAGAAGTTCAGTCAGGCTATAGATCTTCAGTCAGGCAATATAACTAACTTCAGTCAGGCAATAGAACTTCAGTCAGGCTATAGATCTTCAGTCAGGCTATAGAACTTCAGTCAGGCAATAGAACTTCAGTCAGGCTATAGAACTTCAGTCAGGCTATAGATCTTCAGTCAGGCTATAGAACTTCAGTCAGGCTATAGAACTTCAGTCAGGCTATAGATCTTCAGTCAGGCAATATAACTAACTTCAGTCAGGCAATAGAACTTCAGTCAGGCTATAGATCTTCAGTCAGGCTATAGAACTTCAGTCAGGCTATAGAACTTCAGTCAGGCAATAGAACTTCAGTCAGGCTATAGAACTTCAGTCAGGCTATAGAACTTCAGTCAGGCTATAGAACTTCAGTCAGGCTATAGAACTTCAGTCAGGCTATAGAACTTCAGTCAGGCAATATAACTAACTTCAGTCAGGCAATAGAACTTCAGTTAGGCAATAGAGCTTCAGTCAGGCTATAGAACTTCAGTCAGGCTATAGAACTTCAGTCAGGCTATAGATCTTCAGTCAGGCAATATAACTAACTTCAGTCAGGCTATAGAACTTCAGTCAGGCTATAGAACTTCAGTCAGGCTATAGAACTTCAGTCAGGCAATATAACTAACTTCAGTCAGGCAATAGAACTTCAGTCAGGCTATAGATCTTCAGTCAGGCTATAGAACTTCAGTCAGGCTATAGAACTTCAGTCAGGCATATATAACTTCAGTCAGGCAATAGAACTTCAGTCAGGCTATAGAACTTCAGTCAGGCTATAGAACTTCAGTCAGGCTATAGAACTTCAGTCAGGCTATAGAACTTCAGTCAGGCTATAGAACTTCAGTCAGGCTATAGAACTTCAGTCAGGCTATAGAACTTCAGTCAGGCAATATAACTAACTTCAGTCAGGCAATAGAACTTCAGTTAGGCAATAGAACTTCAGTCAGAATATAGAACTTCAGTCAGAATATAGAACTTCAGTCAGGCTATAGAACTTCAGTCAGGCTATAGAACTTCAGTCAGGCAATATAACTAACTTCAGTCAGGCAATAGAACTTCAGTCAGGCTATAGAACTTCAGTCAGGCTATAGAACTTCAGTCAGGCTATAGAACTTCAGTCAGGCAATAGAACTTCAGTCAGGCAATAGAACTTCAGTCAGGCTATAGAACTTCAGTCAGGCTATAGATCTTCAGTCAGGCTATAGAACTTCAGTCAGGCTATAGAACTTCAGTCAGGCTATAGAACTTCAGTCAGGCAATATAACTAACTTCAGTCAGGCTATAGAACTTCAGTCAGGCTATAGATCTTCAGTCAGGCTATAGAACTTCAGTCAGGCTATAGATCTTCAGTCAGGCTATAGATCTTCAGTCAGGCTATAGATCTTCAGTCAGGCTATAGAACTTCAGTCAGGCTATAGAACTTCAGTCAGGCAATAGAACTTCAGTCAGGCAATAGAACTTCAGTCAGGCTATAGAACTTCAGTCAGGCAATATAACTAACTTCAGTCAGGCTATAGAACTTCAGTCAGGCTATAGAACTTCAGTCAGGCTATAGAACTTCAGTCAGGCTATAGAACTTCAGTCAGGCAATATAACTAACTTCAGTCAGGCAATAGAACTTCAGTCAGGCTATAGATCTTCAGTCAGGCTATAGAACTTCAGTCAGGCTATAGATCTTCAGTCAGGCTATAGATCTTCAGTCAGGCTATAGATCTTCAGTCAGGCTATAGAAGTTCAGTCAGGCTATAGATCTTCAGTCAGGCAATATAACTAACTTCAGTCAGGCAATAGAACTTCAGTCAGGCTATAGATCTTCAGTCAGGCTATAGAACTTCAGTCAGGCAATAGAACTTCAGTCAGGCTATAGAACTTCAGTCAGGCTATAGATCTTCAGTCAGGCTATAGAACTTCAGTCAGGCTATAGAACTTCAGTCAGGCTATAGATCTTTAGTCAGGCAATATAACTAACTTCAGTCAGGCAATATAACTTCAGTCAGGCTATAGATCTTCAGTCAGGCTATAGAACTTCAGTCAGGCTATAGAACTTCAGTCAGGCAATAGAACTTCAGTCAGGCTATAGAACTTCAGTCAGGCTATAGAACTTCAGTCAGGCTATAGAACTTCAGTCAGGCTATAGAACTTCAGTCAGGCTATAGAACTTCAGTCAGGCAATATAACTAACTTCAGTCAGGCAATAGAACTTCAGTTAGGCAATAGAGCTTCAGTCAGGCTATAGAACTTCAGTCAGGCAATAGAACTTCAGTCAGGCTCTAGATCTTTAGTCAGGCAATATAACTAACTTCAGTCAGGCTATAGAACTTCAGTCAGGCTATAGAACTTCAGTCAGGCTATAGAACTTCAGTCAGGCAATATAACTAACTTCAGTCAGGCAATAGAACTTCAGTCAGGCTATAGATCTTCAGTCAGGCTATAGAACTTCAGTCAGGCTATAGAACTTCAGTCAGGCAATAGAACTTCAGTCAGGCTATAGAACTTCAGTCAGGCTATAGAACTTCAGTCAGGCTATAGAACTTCAGTCAGGCTATAGAACTTCAGTCAGGCTATAGAACTTCAGTCAGGCTATAGAACTTCAGTCAGGCTATAGAACTTCAGTCAGGCTATAGAACTTCAGTCAGGCATATAATAACTTCAGTCAGGCAATAGAACTTCAGTCAGGCTATAGAACTTCAGTCAGGCTATAGAACTTCAGTCAGGCTATAGAACTTCAGTCAGGCAATATAACTAACTTCAGTCAGACAATAGAACTTCAGTCAGGCTATAGAACTTCAGTCAGGCTATAGAACTTCAGTCAGGCTATAGAACTTCAGTCAGGCAATAGAACTTCAGTCAGGCTATAGAACTTCAGTCAGGCTATAGAACTTCAGTCAGGCTATAGAACTTCAGTCAGGCTATAGATCTTCAGTCAGGCTATAGATCTTCAGTCAGGCTATATAACTTCAGTCAGGCTATAGAACTTCAGTCAGGCTATAGAACTTCAGTCAGGCTATAGAACTTCAGTCAGGCTATAGAACTTCAGTCAGGCTATAGAACTTCAGTCAGGCTATAGAACTTCAGTCAGGCAATATAACTAACTTCAGTCAGGCTATAGAACTTCAGTCAGGCTATAGAACTTCAGTCAGGCTATAGAACTTCAGTCAGGCTATAGATCTTCAGTCAGGCAATATAACTAACTTCAGTCAGGCAATAGAACTTCAGTCAGGCTATAGATCTTCAGTCAGGCTATAGAACTTCAGTCAGGCTATAGATCTTCAGTCAGGCTATAGATCTTCAGTCAGGCTATAGAACTTCAGTCAGGCTATAGAACTTCAGTCAGGCTATAGATCTTCAGTCAGGCAATATAACTAACTTCAGTCAGGCAATAGAACTTCAGTCAGGCTATAGATCTTCAGTCAGGCTATAGAACTTCAGTCAGGCTATAGAACTTCAGTCAGGCTATAGAACTTCAGTCAGGCTATAGATCTTCAGTCAGGCTATAGAACTTCAGTCAGGCTATAGAACTTCAGTCAGGCTATAGATCTTTAGTCAGGCAATATAACTAACTTCAGTCAGGCAATATAACTTCAGTCAGGCTATAGATCTTCAGTCAGGCTATAGAACTTCAGTCAGGCTATAGAACTTCAGTCAGGCAATAGAACTTCAGTCAGGCTATAGAACTTCAGTCAGGCTATAGAACTTCAGTCAGGCTATAGAACTTCAGTCAGGCTATAGAACTTCAGTCAGGCTATAGAACTTCAGTCAGGCAATATAACTAACTTCAGTCAGGCAATAGAACTTCAGTTAGGCAATAGAGCTTCAGTCAGGCTATAGAACTTCAGTCAGGCAATAGAACTTCAGTCAGGCTCTAGATCTTTAGTCAGGCAATATAACTAACTTCAGTCAGGCTATAGAACTTCAGTCAGGCTATAGAACTTCAGTCAGGCTATAGAACTTCAGTCAGGCAATATAACTAACTTCAGTCAGGCAATAGAACTTCAGTCAGGCTATAGATCTTCAGTCAGGCTATAGAACTTCAGTCAGGCTATAGAACTTCAGTCAGGCTATAGAACTTCAGTCAGGCTATAGAACTTCAGTCAGGCTATAGAACTTCAGTCAGGCTATAGAACTTCAGTCAGGCTATAGAACTTCAGTCAGGCTATAGAACTTCAGTCAGGCTATAGAACTTCAGTCAGGCTATAGAACTTCAGTCAGGCTATAGAACTTCAGTCAGGCAATATAACTAACTTCAGTCAGGCAATAGAACTTCAGTCAGGCTATAGAACTTCAGTCAGGCTATAGATCTTAAGTCAGGCAATAGAACTTCAGTCAGGCTATAGAACTTCAGTCAGGCAATATAACTTCAGTCAGGCAATATAACTAACTTCAGTCAGGCAATAGAACTTCAGTCAGGCTATAGAACTTCAGTCAGGCTATAGAACTTCAGTCAGGCTATAGAACTTCAGTCAGGCTATAGAACTTCAGTCAGGCAATAGAACTTCAGTCAGGCTATAGAACTTCAGTCAGGCAATATACCGAACTTCAGTCAGGCTATAGATCTTCAGTCAGGCTATAGAACTTCAGACAGGCTATAGAACTTCAGTCAGGCTATAGAACTTCAGTCAGGCTATAGAACTTCAGTCAGGCTATAGCAACTTCAGTCAGGCTATAGAACTTCAGTCAGGCTATAGAACTTCAGTCAGGCTATAGAACTTCAGTCAGGCTATAGAACTTCAGTCAGGCTATAGAACTTCAGTCAGGCAATATAACTAACTTCAGTCAGGCAATAGAACTTCAGTTAGGCAATAGAGCTTCAGTCAGGCTATAGAACTTCAGTCAGGCTATAGATCTTTAGTCAGGCAATATAACTAACTTCAGTCAGGCTATAGATCTTCAGTCAGGCTATAGAACTTCAGTCAGGCTATAGAACTTCAGTCAGGCTATAGATCTTCAGTCAGGCAATATAACTAACTTCAGTCAGGCAATAGAACTTCAGTCAGGCTATAGATCTTCAGTCAGGCTATAGAACTTCAGTCAGGCTATAGAACTTCAGTCAGGCTATAGATCTTCAGTCAGGCTATAGATCTTCAGTCAGGCTATAGAACTTCAGTCAGGCTATAGATCTTCAGTCAGGCAATATTACTAACTTCAGTCAGGCAATAGAACTTCAGTCAGGCTATAGATCTTCAGTCAGGCTATAGAACTTCAGTCAGGCTATAGAACTTCAGTCAGGCAATAAACTTCAGTCAGGCTATAGATCTTCAGTCAGGCTATAGAACTTCAGTCAGGCTATAGAACTTCAGTCAGGCTATAGATCTTTAGTCAGGCAATATAACTAACTTCAGTCAGGCAATATAACTTCAGTCAGGCTATAGATCTTCAGTCAGGCTATAGAACTTCAGTCAGGCAATAGAACTTCAGTCAGGCTATAGAACTTCAGTCAGGCTATAGAACTTCAGTCAGGCTATAGAACTTCAGTCAGGCTATAGAACTTCAGTCAGGCTATAGAACTTCAGTCAGGCAATATAACTAACTTCAGTCAGGCAATAGAACTTCAGTTAGGCAAGAGAGCTTCAGTCAGGCTATAGAACTTCAGTCAGGCAATAGAACTTCAGTCAGGCTCTAGATCTTTAGTCAGGCAATATAACTAACTTCAGTCAGGCTATAGAACTTCAGTCAGGCTATAGAACTTCAATCAGGCTATAGAACTTCAGTCAGGCAATATAACTAACTTCAGTCAGGCAATAGAACTTCAGTCAGGCTATAGATCTTCAGTCAGGCTATAGAACTTCAGTCAGGCTATAGAACTTAAGTCAGGCTATAGAACTTCAGTCAGGCTATAGAACTTCAGTCAGGCAATATAACTAACTTCAGTCAGGCAATAGAACTTCAGTTAGGCTATAGAACTTCAGTCAGGCTATAGAACTTCAGTCAGGCTATAGAACTTCAGTCAGGCAATATAACTAACTTCAGTCAGACAATAGAACTTCAGTCAGGCTATAGAACTTCAGTCAGGCTATAGAACTTCAGTCAGGCAATAGAACTTCAGTCAGGCAATAGAACTTCAGTCAGGCTATAGAACTTCAGTCAGGCAATATACCTAACTTCAGTCAGGCTATAGATTTTCAGTCAGGCTATAGAACTTCAGACAGGCTATAGAACTTCAGTCAGGCTATAGAACTTCAGTCAGGCTATAGAACTTCAGTCAGGCTATAGAACTTCAGTCAGGCTATAGAACTTCAGTCAGGCTATAGAACTTCAGTCAGGCTATAGAACTTCAGTCAGGCTATAGAACTTCAGTCAGGCTATAAAACTTCAGTCAGGCTATAAAACTTCAGTCAGGCAATATAACTAACTTCAGTCAGGCTATAGAACTTCAGTCAGGCAATAGAACTTCAGTCAGGCTATAGATCTTCAGTCAGGCAATATAACTAACTTCAGTCAGGCAATAGAACTTCAGTCAGGCAATAGAACTAACTTCAGTCAGGCTATAGAACTTCAGTCAGGCAATAGAACTTCAGTCAGGCTATAAATCTTCAGTCAGGCTATAGAACTTCAGTCAGGCTATAGAACTTCAGTCAGGCAATAGAACTAACTTCCGTCTGTAACGCTTATCGTAGTTGGAAGAAGAGGAGGACCAATGCGCAGCGTGGTAAGTGTCCATATTGTTTTAATACGAAATAATGAACACTGAACAAAAACAAGAAAACGACAACCGAACACTCCTGTACGGTGAAACAAAAACACAGAACAGAAAATATAATCACCCACAACACACAATGACAAACAGGCTACCTAAATATGGCTCCCAATCAGAGACAACGACTGACACCTGCCTCTGATTGAGAACCATACTAGGCCAAACACATAGAAAAAGAACAATAGAAAAAGAACAATAGAACAAAACATAGAAAAAACAACATAGAATGCCCACCCCAACTCACGCCCTGACCAAACTAAAATAAAGACATAACAAAGGAACTAAGGTCAGAACGTGACACCGTCAGGGAATAGAACTTCAGTCAGGCTATAGAACTTCAGTCAGGCTATAGAACTATCTTCAGTCAGGCTATAGAACTTCAGTCAGGCAATAGAACTAACTTCAGTCAGGCTATAGAACTTCAGTCAGGCTATAGATCTTCAGTCATGCTATAGATCTTCAGTCAGGCAATAGAACTTCAGTCAGGCTATAGATCTTCAGTCAGGCTATAGAACTTCAGTCAGGCTATAGAACTTCAGTCAGGCTATAGAACTTCAGTCAGGCTATAGAACTTCAGTCAGGCTATAGAACTTCAGTCAGGCTATAGATCTTCAGTCAGGCAATAGAACTAACTTCAGTCAGGCTATAGAACTTCAGTCAGGCTATAGAACTTCAGTCAGGCTATAGAACTTCAGTCAGGCAATATAACTAACTTCAGTCAGGCTATAGAACTTCAGTCAGGCAATAGAACTTCAGTCAGGCAATAGAACTAAC
>NC_092088.1:10505429-10514948 GCF_045679555.1 Salvelinus alpinus | reverse complement strand
CTATAGAACTTCAGTCAGGCTATAGAACTTCAGTCAGGCTATAGAACTTCAGTCAGGCAATAGAACTTCAGTCAGGCTATAGATCTTCAGTCAGGCTATAGAACTTCAGTCAGGCTATATAACTTCAGTCAGGCTATAGAACTTCAGTCAGGCTATAGAACTTCAGTCAGGCTATAGAACTTCAGTCAGGCAATAGAACTTCAGTCAGGCTATAGAACTTCAGTCAGGCTATAGAACTTCAGTCAGGCTATAGATCTTCAGTCCGGCTATAGAACTTCAGTCAGGCTATAGAACTTCAGTCAGGCTATAGAACTTCAGTCAGGCTATAGAACTTCAGTCAGGCAATAGAACTTCAGTCAGGCTATAGATCTTCAGTCAGGCTATATAACTTCAGTCAGGCTATAGAACTTCAGTCAGGCTATAGAACTTCAGTCAGGCTATAGAACTTCAGTCAGGCTATAGAACTTCAGTCAGGCAATAGAACTTCAGTCAGGCTATAGATCTTCAGTCAGGCTATAGATCTTCAGTCAGGCTATAGAACTTCAGTCAGGCTATAGATCTTCAGTCAGGCTATAGATCTTCAGTCAGGCTATAGATCTTCAGTCAGGCTATAGAAGTTCAGTCAGGCTATAGATCTTCAGTCAGGCAATATAACTAACTTCAGTGAGGCTATAGAACTTCAGTCAGGCTATAGATCTTTAGTCAGGCTATAGATCTTTAGTCAGGCAATATAACTAACTTCAGTCAGGCTATAGAACTTCAGTCAGGCTATAGAACTTCAGTCAGGCTATAGAACTTCAGTCAGGCTATAGAACTTCAGTCAGGCAATATAACTAACTTCAGTCAGGCAATAGAAATTCAGTTAGGCAATAGAGCTTCAGTCAGGCTATAGAACTTCAGTCAGGCTATAGATCTTTAGTCAGGCAATATAACTAACTTCAGTCAGGCTATAGATCTTCAGTCAGGCTATAGAACTTCAGTCAGGCTATAGAACTTCAGTCAGGCTATAGATCTTCAGTCAGGCAATATAACTAACTTCAGTCAGGCAATAGAACTTCAGTCAGGCTATAGATCTTCAGTCAGGCTATAGAACTTCAGTCAGGCTATAGATCTTCAGTCAGGCTATAGAACTTCAGTCAGGCTATAGATCTTCAGTCAGGCTATAGATCTTCAGTCAGGCTATAGATCTTCAGTCAGGCTATAGAAGTTCAGTCAGGCTATAGATCTTCAGTCAGGCAATATAACCAACTTCAGTGAGGCTATAGAACTTCAGTCAGGCTATAGATCTTTAGTCAGGCTATAGATCTTTAGTCAGGCAATATAACTAACTTCAGTCAGGCTATAGAACTTCAGTCAGGCTATAGAACTTCAGTCAGGCTATAGAACTTCAGTCAGGCTATAGAACTTCAGTCAGGCAATATAACTAACTTCAGTCAGGCAATAGAAATTCAGTTAGGCAATAGAGCTTCAGTCAGGCTATAGAACTTCAGTCAGGCTATAGATCTTTAGTCAGGCAATATAACTAACTTCAGTCAGGCTATAGATCTTCAGTCAGGCTATAGAACTTCAGTCAGGCTATAGAACTTCAGTCAGGCTATAGATCTTCAGTCAGGCAATATAACTAACTTCAGTCAGGCAATAGAACTTCAGTCAGGCTATAGATCTTCAGTCAGGCTATAGAACTTCAGTCAGGCTATAGAACTTCAGTCAGGCAATAGAACTTCAGTCAGGCTATAGATCTTCAGTCAGGCTATAGAACTTCAGTCAGGCTATAGAACTTCAGTCAGGCTATAGATCTTTAGTCAGGCAATATAACTAACTTCAGTCAGGCAATAGAACTTCAGTCAGGCTATAGATCTTCAGTCAGGCTATAGAACTTCAGTCAGGCAATAGAACTTCAGTCAGGCTATAGAACTTCAGTCAGGCTATAGAACTTCAGTCAGGCAATATAACTAACTTCAGTCAGGCAATAGAACTTCAGTTAGGCAATAGAGCTTCAGTCAGGCTATAGAACTTCAGTCAGGCAATAGAACTTCAGTCAGGCTCTAGATCTTTAGTCAGGCAATATAACTAACTTCAGTCAGGCTATAGAACTTCAGTCAGGCTATAGAACTTCAGTCAGGCTATAGAACTTCAGTCAGGCAATATAACTAACTTCAGTCAGGCAATAGAACTTCAGTCAGGCTATAGATCTTCAGTCAGGCTATAGAACTTCAGTCAGGCTATAGAACTTCAGTCAGGCTATAGAACTTCAGTCAAGCTATAGAACTTAAGTCAGGCTATAGAACTTCAGTCAGGCTATAGAACTTCAGTCAGGCAATATAACTAACTTCAGTCAGGCAATAGAACTTCAGTTAGGCAATAGAACTTCAGTCAGAATATAGAACTTCAGTCAGAATATAGAACTTCAGTCAGGCTATAGAACTTCAGTCAGGCTATAGAACTTCAGTCAGGCTATAGAACTTCAGTCAGGCAATATAACTAACTTCAGTCAGACAATAGAACTTCAGTCAGGCTATAGAACTTCAGTCAGGCTATAGAACTTCAGTCAGGCAATAGAACTTCAGTCAGGCAATAGAACTTCAGTCAGGCTATAGAACTTCAGTCAGGCTATAGAACTTCAGTCAGGCTATAGAACTTCAGTCAGGCTATAGAACTTCAGTCAGGCTATAGAACTTCAGTCAGGCAATAGAACTTCAGTCAGGCTATATAACTTCAGTCAGGCTATAGATCTTCAGTCAGGCAATATAACTAACTTCAGTCAGGCAATAGAACTTCAGTCAGGCTATAGAACTTCAGTCAGGCTATAGAACTTCAGTCAGGCTATAGAACTTCAGTCAGGCAATATAACTAACTTCAGTCAGGCAATAGAACTTCAGTTAGGCAATAGAACTTCAGTCAGAATATAGAACTTCAGTCAGAATATAGAACTTCAGTCAGGCTATAGAACTTCAGTCAGGCTATAGAACTTCAGTCAGGCTATAGAACTTCAGTCAGGCAATATAACTAACTTCAGTCAGACAATAGAACTTCAGTCAGGCTATAGAACTTCAGTCAGGCTATAGAACTTCAGTCAGGCAATAGAACTTCAGTCAGGCAATAGAACTTCAGTCAGGCTATAGAACTTCAGTCAGGCTATAGAACTTCAGTCAGGCTATAGAACTTCAGTCAGGCTATAGAACTTCAGTCAGGCTATAGAACTTCAGTCAGGCAATAGAACTTCAGTCAGGCTATATAACTTCAGTCAGGCTATAGATCTTCAGTCAGGCAATATAACTAACTTCAGTCAGGCAATAGAACTTCAGTCAGGCTATAGAACTTCAGTCAGGCTATAGAACTTCAGTCAGGCTATAGTACTTCAGTCAGGCAATAGAACTTCAGTCAGGCTATAGAACTTCAGTCAGGCTATAGAACTTCAGTCAGGCTATAGAACTTCAGTCAGGCTATAGAACTTCAGTCAGGCTATAGAACTTCAGTCAGGCTATAGAACTTCAGTCAGGCAATAGAACTTCAGTCAGGCTATAGATCTTCAGTCAGGCTATAGAACTTCAGTCAGGCTATATAACTTCAGTCAGGCTATAGAACTTCAGTCAGGCTATAGAACTTCAGTCAGGCTATAGAACTTCAGTCAGGCAATAGAACTTCAGTCAGGCTATAGAACTTCAGTCAGGCTATAGAACTTCAGTCAGGCTATAGATCTTCAGTCCGGCTATAGAACTTCAGTCAGGCTATAGAACTTCAGTCAGGCTATAGAACTTCAGTCAGGCTATAGAACTTCAGTCAGGCAATAGAACTTCAGTCAGGCTATAGATCTTCAGTCAGGCTATATAACTTCAGTCAGGCTATAGAACTTCAGTCAGGCTATAGAACTTCAGTCAGGCTATAGAACTTCAGTCAGGCTATAGAACTTCAGTCAGGCAATAGAACTTCAGTCAGGCTATAGATCTTCAGTCAGGCTATAGAACTTCAGTCAGGCTATAGATCTTCAGTCAGGCTATAGATCTTCAGTCAGGCTATAGATCTTCAGTCAGGCTATAGAAGTTCAGTCAGGCTATAGATCTTCAGTCAGGCAATATAACTAACTTCAGTGAGGCTATAGAACTTCAGTCAGGCTATAGATCTTTAGTCAGGCTATAGATCTTTAGTCAGGCAATATAACTAACTTCAGTCAGGCTATAGAACTTCAGTCAGGCTATAGAACTTCAGTCAGGCTATAGAACTTCAGTCAGGCTATAGAACTTCAGTCAGGCAATATAACTAACTTCAGTCAGGCAATAGAACTTCAGTTAGGCAATAGAGCTTCAGTCAGGCTATAGAACTTCAGTCAGGCTATAGATCTTTAGTCAGGCAATATAACTAACTTCAGTCAGGCTATAGATCTTCAGTCAGGCTATAGAACTTCAGTCAGGCTATAGAACTTCAGTCAGGCTATAGATCTTCAGTCAGGCAATATAACTAACTTCAGTCAGGCAATAGAACTTCAGTCAGGCTATAGATCTTCAGTCAGGCTATAGAACTTCAGTCAGGCTATAGAACTTCAGTCAGGCAATAGAACTTCAGTCAGGCTATAGATCTTCAGTCAGGCTATAGAACTTCAGTCAGGCTATAGAACTTCAGTCAGGCTATAGATCTTTAGTCAGGCAATATAACTAACTTCAGTCAGGCAATATAACTTCAGTCAGGCTATAGATCTTCAGTCAGGCTATAGAACTTCAGTCAGGCAATAGAACTTCAGTCAGGCTATAGAACTTCAGTCAGGCTATAGAACTTCAGTCAGGCTATAGAACTTCAGTCAGGCTATAGAACTTCAGTCAGGCTATAGAACTTCAGTCAGGCAATATAACTAACTTCAGTCAGGCAATAGAACTTCAGTTAGGCAAGAGAGCTTCAGTCAGGCTATAGAACTTCAGTCAGGCAATAGAACTTCAGTCAGGCTCTAGATCTTTAGTCAGGCAATATAACTAACTTCAGTCAGGCTATAGAACTTCAGTCAGGCTATAGAACTTCAGTCAGGCAATATAACTAACTTCAGTCAGGCAATAGAACTTCAGTCAGGCTATAGATCTTCAGTCAGGCTATAGAACTTCAGTCAGGCTATAGAACTTCAGTCAGGCTATAGAACTTAAGTCAGGCTATAGAACTTCAGTCAGGCTATAGAACTTCAGTCAGGCAATATAACTAACTTCAGTCAGGCAATAGAACTTCAGTTAGGCTATAGAACTTCAGTCAGGCTATAGAACTTCAGTCAGGCTATAGAACTTCAGTCAGGCAATATAACTAACTTCAGTCAGACAATAGAACTTCAGTCAGGCTATAGAACTTCAGTCAGGCTATAGAACTTCAGTCAGGCAATAGAACTTCAGTCAGGCAATAGAACTTCAGTCAGGCTATAGAACTTCAGTCAGGCAATATACCTAACTTCAGTCAGGCTATAGATTTTCAGTCAGGCTATAGAACTTCAGACAGGCTATAGAACTTCAGTCAGGCTATAGAACTTCATCAGGCTATAGAACTTCAGTCAGGCTATAGAACTTCAGTCAGGCTATAGAACTTCAGTCAGGCTATAGAACTTCAGTCAGGCTATAGAACTTCAGTCAGGCTATAGAACTTCAGTCAGGCTATAGAACTTCAGTCAGGCTATAAAACTTCAGTCAGGCTATAAAACTTCAGTCAGGCAATATAACTAACTTCAGTCAGGCTATAGAACTTCAGTCAGGCAATAGAACTTCAGTCAGGCTATATATCTTCAGTCAGGCAATATAACTAACTTCAGTCAGGCAATAGAACTTCAGTCAGGCAATAGAACTAACTTCAGTCAGGCTATAGAACTTCAGTCAGGCAATAGAACTTCAGTCAGGCTATAAATCTTCAGTCAGGCTATAGAACTTCAGTCAGGCTATAGAACTTCAGTCAGGCAATAGAACTAACTTCCGTCTGTAACGCTTATCGTAGTTGGAAGAAGAGGAGGACCAATGCGCAGCGTGGTAAGTGTCCATATTGTTTTAATACGAAATAATGAACACTGAACAAAAACAAGAAAACGACAACCGAACACTCCTGTACGGTGAAACAAAAACACAGAACAGAAAATATAATCACCCACAACACACAATGACAAACAGGCTACCTAAATATGGCTCCCAATCAGAGACAACGACTGACACCTGCCTCTGATTGAGAACCATACTAGGCCAAACACATAGAAAAAGAACAATAGAAAAAGAACAATAGAACAAAACATAGAAAAAACAACATAGAATGCCCACCCCAACTCACGCCCTGACCAAACTAAAATAAAGACATAACAAAGGAACTAAGGTCAGAACGTGACACCGTCAGGGAATAGAACTTTAGTCAGGCAATATAACTAACTTCAGTCAGGCTATAGATCTTCAGTCAGGCTATAGAACTTCAGTCAGGCTATAGAACTTCAGTCAGGCTATAGATCTTCAGTCAGGCAATATTACTAACTTCAGTCAGGCAATAGAACTTCAGTCAGGCTATAGATCTTCAGTCAGGCTATAGAACTTCAGTCAGGCTATAGAACTTCAGTCAGGCAATAGAACTTCAGTCAGGCTATAGATCTTCAGTCAGGCTATAGAACTTCAGTCAGGCTATAGAACTTCAGTCAGGCTATAGATCTTTAGTCAGGCAATATAACTAACTTCAGTCAGGCAATATAACTTCAGTCAGGCTATAGATCTTCAGTCAGGCTATAGAACTTCAGTCAGGCAATAGAACTTCAGTCAGGCTATAGAACTTCAGTCAGGCTATAGAACTTCAGTCAGGCTATAGAACTTCAGTCAGGCTATAGAACTTCAGTCAGGCTATAGAACTTCAGTCAGGCAATATAACTAACTTCAGTCAGGCAATAGAACTTCAGTTAGGCAAGAGAGCTTCAGTCAGGCTATAGAACTTCAGTCAGGCAATAGAACTTCAGTCAGGCTCTAGATCTTTAGTCAGGCAATATAACTAACTTCAGTCAGGCTATAGAACTTCAGTCAGGCTATAGAACTTCAATCAGGCTATAGAACTTCAGTCAGGCAATATAACTAACTTCAGTCAGGCAATAGAACTTCAGTCAGGCTATAGATCTTCAGTCAGGCTATAGAACTTCAGTCAGGCTATAGAACTTAAGTCAGGCTATAGAACTTCAGTCAGGCTATAGAACTTCAGTCAGGCAATATAACTAACTTCAGTCAGGCAATAGAACTTCAGTTAGGCTATAGAACTTCAGTCAGGCTATAGAACTTCAGTCAGGCTATAGAACTTCAGTCAGGCAATATAACTAACTTCAGTCAGACAATAGAACTTCAGTCAGGCTATAGAACTTCAGTCAGGCTATAGAACTTCAGTCAGGCAATAGAACTTCAGTCAGGCAATAGAACTTCAGTCAGGCTATAGAACTTCAGTCAGGCAATATACCTAACTTCAGTCAGGCTATAGATTTTCAGTCAGGCTATAGAACTTCAGACAGGCTATAGAACTTCAGTCAGGCTATAGAACTTCAGTCAGGCTATAGAACTTCAGTCAGGCTATAGAACTTCAGTCAGGCTATAGAACTTCAGTCAGGCTATAGAACTTCAGTCAGGCTATAGAACTTCAGTCAGGCTATAGAACTTCAGTCAGGCTATAAAACTTCAGTCAGGCTATAAAACTTCAGTCAGGCAATATAACTAACTTCAGTCAGGCTATAGAACTTCAGTCAGGCAATAGAACTTCAGTCAGGCTATAGATCTTCAGTCAGGCAATATAACTAACTTCAGTCAGGCAATAGAACTTCAGTCAGGCAATAGAACTAACTTCAGTCAGGCTATAGAACTTCAGTCAGGCAATAGAACTTCAGTCAGGCTATAAATCTTCAGTCAGGCTATAGAACTTCAGTCAGGCTATAGAACTTCAGTCAGGCAATAGAACTAACTTCCGTCTGTAACGCTTATCGTAGTTGGAAGAAGAGGAGGACCAATGCGCAGCGTGGTAAGTGTCCATATTGTTTTAATACGAAATAATGAACACTGAACAAAAACAAGAAAACGACAACCGAACACTCCTGTACGGTGAAACAAAAACACAGAACAGAAAATATAATCACCCACAACACACAATGACAAACAGGCTACCTAAATATGGCTCCCAATCAGAGACAACGACTGACACCTGCCTCTGATTGAGAACCATACTAGGCCAAACACATAGAAAAAGAACAATAGAAAAAGAACAATAGAACAAAACATAGAAAAAACAACATAGAATGCCCACCCCAACTCACGCCCTGACCAAACTAAAATAAAGACATAACAAAGGAACTAAGGTCAGAACGTGACACCGTCAGGGAATAGAACTTCAGTCAGGCTATAGAACTTCAGTCAGGCTATAGAACTATCTTCAGTCAGGCTATAGAACTTCAGTCAGGCAATAGAACTAACTTCAGTCAGGCTATAGAACTTCAGTCAGGCTATAGATCTTCAGTCATGCTATAGATCTTCAGTCAGGCAATAGAACTTCAGTCAGGCTATAGATCTTCAGTCAGGCTATAGAACTTCAGTCAGGCTATAGAACTTCAGTCAGGCTATAGAACTTCAGTCAGGCTATAGAACTTCAGTCAGGCTATAGATCTTCAGTCAGGCAATAGAACTAACTTCAGTCAGGCTATAGAACTTCAGTCAGGCTATAGAACTTCAGTCAGGCTATAGAACTTCAGTCAGGCAATATAACTAACTTCAGTCAGGCTATAGAACTTCAGTCAGGCAATAGAACTTCAGTCAGGCAATAGAACTAACTTCAGTCAGGCTATAGATCTTAAGTCAGGCAATATAACTTCTTGGTGCTGCGATCCAGACATAAAATATCCTAGCTTTCAAGTCAATCTAATTCTGTGGTCAAATCATGACATGGAATAGCTCCTCATTGGCTTGGCATCAGGACTCTGAATGTCTGCTGGCCAGGGCACTGCATCCAAGGTTGTAATATTTGAACAAGGTAATGAGATTCCACGTCAATATTTCTCATAATGTAGATGAAAAGAATCATGTGAAGATGGTATTATTACTGTACAGGTTCATTGCTATGGTATACTATACAGTACGATAGTGTTACTGTTAAAAATATCTTTACATTTCAATTATAAGGCTAAATCTCACCAAGGATATTAATTAGTGTAGAGAGAAAATGGAAGAAGGGAAATATGTTCTGAGGGAGGGAAAAGGGAGTGTTGAAAGACTGTGGAAGAAAGGAAAGATGTTCTGAGGGAGGGAAAGGGAGTGTTGAAAGACTGTGGAAGAAAGGAAAGATGTTCTGAGGGAGGGAAAATGGAGTGTTGAAAGACTGTGGAAGAAAGGAAAGATGTTCTGAGGGAGGGAAAATGGAGTGTTGAAAGACTGTGGAAGAAAGGAAAGATGTTCTGAGGGAGGGAAAGGGAGTGTTGAAAGACTGTGGAAGAAAGGAAAGATGTTCTGAGGGAGGGAAAATGGAGTGTTGAAAGACTGTGGAAGAAGGGAAAGATGTTCTGAGGGAGGGAAA